>NW_024082735.1:0-98221 GCF_003009895.1 Hyaena hyaena | reverse complement strand
TGGAATTCCTATGATATGGATATTCTTCCGTTTGATTGTATCACTCAGCTTTCGAACTCTCCTTTCATGTTCCTGGACCAATTTCTCTCTCTTTTTCTCGGCTTCCTCTTTCTCTATAATTGTATCTTCTAATTCACGTATTTTTTCTGCCTTTTCAATCCGTGCAGTAGCCAACGCCTCCATTTTATTTTGTGTTGCATTTTTTAGTTCATCAGTATTTGCAACAATAATGGCTCGGATGTCATCCAAGCCCTTTTGAAGCCCAATGAGTAATTTTATGAGTATTATTCTAAATTCTTGTTCAGTTATGTTGCTTAGATCGGTTTTGAGCAGTTCTCTAGCTGTTATTTCTCCCTCGAATTTCTTTAGAGGAGAGTTCTTCTGTTTTGTCATTTTGGCTAGCTTTCTTTCTCGTTAGTTTTAAAAGCTTGTGATGTGTTCTGCCCGTGTGAGTGCTGCTATATTAATATTAAAGGAGGCTCATACACTGTCCAGGGCCTGGCCGTTCAGGAAGTCTTCTTTGAAGGGTGTCCCTTGGTCTCTCTTGTGACTTTGGTTTTATTTCTCTACTCGTAGTGATGTTTTGAACTCTCCACGATGTGCACTTTAGGTTTGTTCCTTGAAGTAGCCTGTGCCACAGGCGCAGAGGAGGCGGGCCGTCTCCCGTGCCTCACGCCCTCACTCCGTGCGTTGTTAATGATGCCACCCAACTTGCAATCCCACAAGCCAAGGCACTTCAGGGCAGGGAACTGGTTCCTCCTGATGCCGACCGCGTCCCTGGGGTACCACCTAACCTGGAGGGAACTTCCACTGTCCAGTGCCAGACCGAGGCCACCAGTCCAAGAAAAGCCCCACAGTTAGAGGTGGGATATCTCTCTGAAAGCCCTGCTTCTCTGCGAGCACAGATGGGAAAGGAAAAAGCTCCAATTTTTAGTTTTCAAAGCCGTTGTAGTTCTTCAGATAAAGTGCTCTTCAGATATGTCAACATTGTTGCCCAATCCAGGCTCAGTCAGTGACCTGGGTTATAGTTTACCCCTTAGTTCAGTTCACAAAGTCTTGGCATGCTAATTAAGATCAGGTCCTTGGGGGACCTGGGTGACTAGTCTATTAAGCATCTGACTTTGTCTCAGGTTATGATCTTGTGGCCTGTGGATTCGAGCCCACATCGACTCTGTGCTGACAGCTCGGAGCCTGGAGCCTGCTTCGGATTCTGTGTGTCTCTCTCAAAAAAATGATGAGGTTCTTGTGTAGGAGGCCCTGAGATGAGCCCTGGGACACATACACAGCTTTATGGGATTGCTTTCATGAACTCCTTCCTCTGCCATCTCCTTAGCATTTTCTGGCTCCCTGGATATCCTCTTTTCAGGATTCTGGCCCAAACCCTGTGGCTCCTGTTGCCCCACTTAGCTGAACAGTTTTGTGTTTGGGCTTACCTCTGTGCCCAACCCACAAAAGGACAGAGGAAAAACAAATAATAGGTAGCCCTACATTCTTGATATCTCAGCTCCTCCAACTGGAGAGGAAGGTTAGCCCTCGCTGAGAGATTTGACTCCTTCTACTCCCCTCACTGGTCTCCACAGTAGCATTGCTTGGGGAGTAGAGTGTGAGAGAATGGAATAAAAGAGAGGAGTAACAGGAGGGTTCCTATGTTCTCTCTGGGTGTTCAAAGGTTCCCTTTTTGCTTCTCAAGTCAGAATTACAGGGTTTTTCCTGGAGCTCTCTTTTGTGACACAGGGCTTACATCTACTCTGGGTGATATTGGTGGGGGGGGGGGACAATAAATTTAGTGGTATTTAAAATTCTTTGTTCTTCTCCAATATACCTAGTATAATTTACTTTATAGAGTTTTCAAATAGCTACTCCATGATTTCTGTCCAGGTTTTATAATTGTATCAGAGGGGAGAGATGGGTGCAGTTTTCTTACTCCATTCTTATCTGCTACTGAATGTGATAATTAGCTCTTAAGGCTTTCACCAGAAATGATACATGTTATTTCTATTCACATTTTATTGGACATAGGAAGTCAAAAGCCCACACCCATCTTCAAAGAGGAAGATAAATGCAACACTACTTTTTTCCCTGAAGTAGAATCATAAGTATTTGGTAAATAGCACCCATGGCTACCCACATTGCAACAGTTTGGACCTCTAGGATGAACTTCATCTTGAACGGAACCGAAGTACCAATTTATTATATCTAAGCTAGAAGTATAATGATTCTCTTGAAGGCATAATTTTGGGATTCTATACCATCAACATCTATAGCTATCTTTGTGGGACTATCTATAGTCTAACTACTTAAAAGAGGAATTGATGATGGTATGTTCCACTCATATAATCTTGAATTTATACATTGGTACAAAGTAAAGAAACAACAGGTTTTTAAAAATCCAAAGATAATAGTAACGGAAAAAATATCTATATGATTGAATACTAACTAGAAATAAAATATAACGAATAGAAGAAAGCAGAGTTTGGTGGAAGAAACATTTAAAAGGAATTCATATAGATCTGTTGATACTATATATTTTGTCAAACCAGTCAATATTGCAGTCTCATTAAATTTGATTCCAGAAATCTCCAAAAAAGTTTTTGGGGCAGCTTATCTATGATGTTGCATATGAATCTGTATCTGTCCCACTAAGATTATTACCTTTATCCACTTTTCCCTAAAATAATTTATTTGCTCCCATGAAAATAGAACTTTCATTTTATTTGACTTAGGCACGGAGTTCAATTCCAAATTTCTGCTTCACTGGAAAACAACTTAGAAACAGAAAGTTGTTAAATACTCTCTCAACAGGCTGGAGAAGGTGCGGGGCAAGGGTTTAGATATAATTTCCAAGTAATACAAAAGAAATATGTAATACAGCAAGTAATTCTCAGTGAACTTATAGTAACATGACTCACAACAAGGAAAGTAGTCAATAAAATATGCTGAATGGGAAATGATTCAGTGAAAATATTATTCAGAACAAGCAATTACTGAGTGAAAGTATTACCCACAGCAGACAATTACTCAGTGAAAATATTACAGGGAGCAGGCAAATATTCAATCAAACATTTGACAAGGAGAGCAATTATTCAATAAACAATCATATAATTGTACCCAATGGAGCATCCTTGCCATACGGCATACAAATCATTTGCAGACACTCAGGATGATGTTCTGACTGTTTCAAATATGGATAATTTATGGTTCTCATTTGTCATTTTTGAGATAATTTTATTTCAGATTTACTTTCAAGTAAACACCATTAAAATGTGTACAACCATACTAAAAATCAATTTTTCAAATAATCCTATTTCAGATTTTTTTTTTCCCTCTTATATCATTCTCTTCCTGTCCTTTCTCCTTCTTTCTCTTATTTCTTCCTTCTTTGGCTGTTTCTTCTTCTATCTTGCTGTTTTCTCCTTTCTCTTAATATATTTGATTTAATATTTTTTAATAACATTTATTCATTTTTGAGAGACAGAGACATAGCACAAGCGGGAAAAGGGCAGAGATAGAGGGAGAAACAGAATCTGAAACAGGCTCCGGGCTTTGAGCAGTCAACACAGCCCGATACAGGACTCAAACCCACAAACCACGAGATCATGACCTGAGGCAAAGTCAGAGGCTTAACTGACTGAGCCACCCAGGCACCCCTCTCTTACTGTATATTTTAAAGAGGAAGTCTTAATATTAAAAAGTCCCCATTTATTATTAAATATTCTCTCTAAAATCACTCATGAATGTGTTTTCTGGAACACAATATCACTAGAATATCACTAGATATTGTGTTTTCTGGAACACACTATCACAATATCACTAGAAGTTATTTATCACACATTGATGGATTGCAGGTATAATCTGCAATGCAAGACCCAGTGAGAATGTAACTGTATTTGCAGGAAGTTCCTAGGCTAAAATGGTAACAGTGAATGAATCAATGAATACCTATTTCAATCAGCAGCACTATTGACTTGCTCTCTGTCAGTCACTGTGCTAGATACATATGACAGTTCCTGTTCTGAAGGAGTGTGTAGACTAGTAGTAGAGACTCCTCCACAAACCAAAAATGTCAACAAAATATAGTAATTGCTGAGAGAGGTGTGCATAAAGGGATAGGGTAGCAAAGAAATGAATTTAAGATAAGCTACATTGAGGTATTGGAGAATCAGCTACATGTGGAAGAAACATGAATATTTAGCTAGGTAAAGAAAGACAGAAAACAGTCTTTTGCTAATCAAACTTGTGCTAAGTGTGGGGACTCCAAGCAGTTCAGTGCTGCAGCATGCGACATGACACTGGGTCAGTGGTGGGAAAGTAGCTGGCAAAATAGGTACAGCAGAAGATCAACGTACAGCAAATTAATACTCCTCCTTTACTGTCTTTAAAAGACTCTTGGTGGGGCGCCTGGGTGGCTTAGTCAGTTAAGCGTCTGACTTTCGCTTGGGTCATGATCTCATGGTTCGTGGGTTCGAGCCCCGCGTCGGGCTCTGTGCTGACTGCCGGCTCAGAGCCTGGAGCCTGTTTCAGTCTGTGACTCCCTCTCTCTCTGACCCTCCCCTGCTCACTCTCTCTCTCTAGAAATAAATAAAAAAAAAAAATAGAAAAAAAAAATAAATCTTTAAAAAAAAAAATAAAAGACTCTTGGTATATATTGTCTTCTCCATTTTCCAGTTTCTAAAGTAGAATTAAATATGGTTGATGCTTTTCATCTACATTCAGCTACAGAGGAGATTGAAAAGTGGTGTGCATTCAGGAAGAAAAAGTGCTTGCTTCATCATATGAAGAAAAACAGTTTAAGAGTTGGAATAATGCTGGACAATGCATGGAAAGGGGGTTGATACACAAGACCATGGAGCATAGAGAACTGAATCCTGTGGCATACTAGGTACTGCAGTATTTTCTTAGGGTCCAACAGGGATGGCCATCATTCACCTTGTCTGATGATACAAAAGCTTAAAGAGGGTATATGGTTGCTGGCTGTTTTTAGTATTCATTTGCCTTTTCTTAATAACTGCATACCAGCACTGACTCCCATTCCCAGTTCTAGGGGTTCAAGACAATCTGGATTTCTACTCTTCAGTAGTGTCAGTGACTTCTTTTTTTCCATGGGAAACATATATCACCTTTCATGGCCACAGGGAACTATTTTCTAGAGAAAGGAAGCTTCACTTATCTTCTGGGTAGAGTGCTGGCATGAGATAGAAGTGCTGAGCTGTCTTCCTATGGTGGGGTGGCTAGCCTGAGAAGAATGTCTACACAGAATGTGGGTGTGCAGTATAGTCTAGTGCCCTGATAAAGCCATTAGGCTGTCGTCTATCTCTTCCTTGAGCTTTTCAGACTATGCCAGCTAATGTGTTTCCTTTTTTCTGTTTAAGTCTAAGTTGTATTTTGTGTCTTTGGAAAGCAGAACAACCTTGACACACAAGTTGAATAATTGAAATGGTTTGCCAGGTGGCTGGTACATATTTGTTTAGTTACATAATAAACTAATTAAACTAAATGAATCTGCTAAATTATCTCTCAATAATGGCAGTTCCTTATCTATGAATGGCTCTTTACAGTTGAGGAGCATTTTGACTACACTATCTGGCTAAATCTTCATAATAAATATTGAAGTAGATATTATTTACACCCTCTGTTTTTAAGGAATTAAATGTTTGCAGGGTTATACAAAGCATGAATGTCTTGGGTGCAATCTCAAGCTTTCGTACTCTAACTTGAAGGATTTTGCCAAGATACTTTTATATCTTTACTACCATGTGCATTTCAAAGACTCACATTAAACTTTACATTTTTGTAGCTTTTAAGAAATAAGCATTAAGAAGGTTTTCTTTCAAATTCCTTGTTTACAATCATGAAGTTTAGAGATTGATGGAGTAGAATGATAGGGAGGATAGGGTTACTTTTTTTTGTTAAGAGATTTTTTGTAAATGTTTATTTATTTTTCAGAGAGAGGACAGGGGCAGAGAGGGAAGGAGACAGGATCTGATGAAGGCCTGGCACTGAGGGCAGAGAGCCCAATGTGTGCCTCGAATTCACAAACCATGAGATCATGACCTGACCTTAACCTTCTAAGCCAGCCAGGTGGTCCAGGATTGCTTTTAAAATTCAATTTTAAGGTAAAATTTTAAAGTAAAATTCACAAAAATTACTTTTTAAGTGACGAATCAGTCTTAAATAAAACATAGTTTACTAAAAATATGAAATTCCTTTAGTAATTTCAGAATTTGCTTTTTGGTCTTAACATCATCAAGTGTATCATAACCCTTTGTGCTGTTATGGTCTTGAATAAAAGGCCTTTATTTTCTAGGTCACCATTGTTGTGACATTAGAATTATTTGTTCGTTTGTTTGCTCTTTGATTGATTGGAGTCTCTTTAATTGTCTACCTTTATAGAGAAAAAAAACATCAAAAAAATTTTAAATAAATACTGTACATGTCTTTTTTAGAATTGCCAAAGAAAAATTTGTAGTTTTTACCTTTGTTGTTTCTCATGGTATTTTTTCTCTTGAGATGTAATGGGCATATAACATTATATTAATTTCAGGTGTACATCATAACGATACGATATTTGTATACATTGCAAAATGATCACTACAATAAGTTTAGTTAACATCCATCACTGTGCAGAGTTACAAAGATGTCTTTTTCTTGTGATGAGAGCTTTTAAAATCTGTTAACAATTTTCAAATATGCGACAGTATCATTAACTATAGTCACTATGCTGTACACTACATTTTCATGGCTTATTTTATGTTTATTTTGTAATTGGAAATTTGTGCCTTTAGGTTAAGTTTTTTCTATTGCAGTATTTCATTTTTAATTCCCAAAATGTTCTTGATATAAATCATTTCTTGGGTGAATCATTACACTCATGAATTCTCTCTGCTACTCATAGATAGTTCCCCCTTCCCACTCCCACTTCCCATTACCCCCACCCCCACCCCCGCCCAGCAAGCTCTAGCTGGAGTCACAAGAGAGCTAGACAAGTCTGATTGGAACCTCCTATCATCAATTTAAACTCTGGGTCTGTTTTTGTTGAAATAAAAACCCTGGAGAAGTAGTGCATGAAACTTTGCAGTTAAAAAATAATTATGTATTTTCCTTTTGAATAAAGTACAGTTGCTGCACACTACTCTGTGTTATTTAATCATTTCCTTAGGGACTAGAAAGAGGTTCCTTGAAGGGTTGCTCCTGTCTTATGTCATCAAATTAATACCAAAATAAAATAACCCTGCAGAAACAGAATAAGAGGTCCTTCTCAATATACTTCGACTTGAACTTTAACAGTACCCTCTATGAAATTTTGATAAAATTTATTCACTCTTTGCCCTGCCTGTTAATTACTCATTTATGCTTCATTTCTCCTCTGAATAACTTGTGACCTTATTGAAGGCATAGATGATGCTTTTTAAAATCCTGTTATCCTATACCTCTCATACGAATACATAGTATAATCCATCATATAATTAGATGTTCAGTGTATGTCTGGTGACTGTCTTGGAAGTAGATCTGCACCATATTGGTCCAAAGCACTGCATTTACAATTTGACTTAAAGAGAAGAAATGAAGATGAAGTTCTGATGAGGTGACAGTAAAACAGATAAATCCATATTGATAGTGAAAATATAAAATAATATGAACTAACACTGAGTGAAAAGAGGATCTTTCAGGATCCATAAAAGTATTGAAGCTTTTTGGCCCTACCATTATATTAATAAAGATTTTATTCTAAGGAAATAAATACTCAGCAGAAAATGACATTAATTTATTCAACAGACAATTATTGAATGACAGCTATATGCCAGGTACTGTTGTAGATACGTGGCTTCTATCATTCAACATAATGAATCTTATATTCTAATAAACAGTGACAGATAATGAATGTAGTAATTATAAATGATGAAGCTATACAGGATATTAGGTAGTAATGAGAGCTTTGGAAAAAGAAGAGCAGAGTAAGGATCAGGAATATGAAATTAGGGATTAAAATTTTAAATGGAGTTTTGGGGTACCTCTCATTGAGAAAGCCATATCTAAGCACTGAAGAGAGAGGGTTACCACATGATATCTGTGGGAAGATGATAAGCAGCAAATACAACAGTCCTAAAGTAGGAAAGTACTTGGCATGTTCCAGGAAGAGCTAAGAGGGCAGTTGGAGGTTGGGGACTAAGTCAAGAGGAAAGTAGTAGAAGGTGAAGTTTGGGAGAAATGGGAGCCCAGATCATGCAGAGCCTTGCTGGCCTTGTAAGGAATTTGTCTTTTATGCTGAGTGAAATGAGGATCCATTGCAAGGTTCTGAGGAAAAAAGAAAGTGGCCAAGATCTAACTGACATTTTAAAAGAATCACTCTTATTGCTGTGTTGAGAACAGCCCATAAGGAGGAAATGATTGAGGTTGGGTGACTGTTTAGGAAATATGATAGGCTGAATAATGCCTCCCCAAAAGATATCCACACAAAAATTTTGGAATCTGTGAATGTTGGCTTATGTGGCAAAAAAAATTAATAACATATAAATAAATAAATAAATAAATAAATAAATAAATAAATTCCTGTGGATGTGATCATATTAAGAATATTGAAATGGGGTGATTATCTGGGATTATTCTGATGGGTACTTTAAATGCAACCATATGTATTTTTCTAAGAGGGAGGCAGAGGAAGAGTTGACCATAGGCAAGAAGGGCATGTGATGGAAGCAGAGTTAGCGACAGAAGATATTATAACATTGGCTTTGAAGACAGAGAAAGAGGCCATGAGCAAAGGACCATAGGGAGTGCAGTTGTAGTTGCTGGAAATGGCAAAGAAACAGAAAGGTAAGGATATGAATTTCCCCCCTGAGCTCTAGAGGGAGTGTGGCCCCACCTATACCTTGATTTTGGCTCAGTGATATAGGTATTGGACCTAAGACCTCCAAAACTGTAAGAAAATAATTTTCTGCTATTCTAAGCCACCAAATTTGTGGTCATTTGTTATAGTAGTCATAGAAAACTATTGTTCTTATTCAAGAAAGAGATGATGGTAGTTCAGATGAGGATGATACAATGGAGATGGTGAGAAGAACTGCATTTTGAGTAAGTTTTAGATGTAGAATAAATTGGATTTTCAGTTGGATCAAAAGTGGAATTTGAAAGCAAAGCACCAATGTTTTTGCCTAAGTAACATGATTTTGCATTATAAAAAAGTTTCCTGTGGAAAAGATATTTCAGGGGGCAACCAGGAATTCTGTTCTGAACATACTGGATTTGAGAATATTTTTAGAGATCTAAATGGATGTTTGAGTAGATAGTTGGATATAAAAGCATGGAGTTTGGAAGACAGATCTTGGCTAGTGATGCAAATTTGGGAGTTATTGACACATATTTGCATAATTATTAGTTGAAATGCTGAAAGTCTGCCTTATAAGCATCAAAGTTCAACTTTCTTGACATTTATATGAACTTTGTTTAAGTTGGAATGCTTTTGTTAAATGATCCTCTAAACTATTGCATTTCCCCCATCCTGTTTGTGTAGAGATTATTATAGTTCAATAAAAGCCATCTTATTTGTAAAATGAGGAAAGGGGAAGGAAAATATCAATATAAAATACATTAAATAAGGAACTTAACCTATCAATATGGGTTTATATTAATTATATTAATATGGTTTAATAATGGAGATTTTCAATAAAGATGATCACATTTTCAAGAAAGATAATCTACTTCTTTCTGGTTTCTCAGATATTTGAAATTAGGCTATAGTAGCCATGAATTTATTTCTATAATATTAGCCTTATGGTAGACATTTGATACTATATGGAGATAAATTTAGTGTTAAATTTTTGTAGTGTTAGAATAACTCATCAAAGAGAGAAAAAGGAATCCCTTAACTGTTAAATATATTAGTGTCAAAAACTGCCCTATTGATTTTTTGCTGATACAATTTCATTAATATTTTAAAAATTCCATTGCTTGATTTTTTCTTTTCCTATAAGCTGATTTGTAATATGTGGACATAGGCTTGTCTTGAAAAGGTAGCTAGAACAAAAATTCTTAGAGATCAAATAGAAATTATGTTATCTCTAAAGAAAACACACATGATTTAGAAGACTTGTAAATTTGAAAAGCAATGTTGGGATTTCCATTTCTGGCTCTGATGGAGTTTCTTGTGGAAGTCCTGCCAAAATCAACTAAGAGAGCTAAATAAATATAAGAAATTATATTTCTTCTTCTTTTTTTTTTTTTTTAGTTTATTTATTTTTGAGACAGAGAGACAGAGCATGAGCAGGGGAAGGGCAGAGAGAGAAGGAGACGCAAAATCTGAAGCAGGCTCCATGCTCTGAGCTGTCAGCACAGAGCCCGATCCAGGGCTCGAACTCACAAACTGCAAGATCATGACCTGAGCCGACATCGGCCGCTGAACCAACTGTGCCACCCAGGCGCCCCATGAAATAATATTTCTTTGAAGGCATCAGAGAGCTTTTAGAATAATAACACTTCAGGGGAAAAAGTCGGGGGGAAGTAGGAATCACACACAAATGTGAGCGGATATGCTACAGCCACTTTTATTTTTAGGATATCTCTGATATTTGGAGTGGGCCAAGGGTCTGGGAGTCCCAACTAAAGGTACAGAGGATTACTAGTGAAAGGCGGAGAAACAGCAGAGATACTGGCAGAACACGTTAAAAATATTAGAGACTTGAGGCACCATGGGTGGCTCAGTTGGTTAAGCGTCAGACTTCGGCTCTGGTCATGATCTCATTCTTCGTGGGTTTAAGTCCCGCGTTGTTCTCTGTGCTGACAGCTCAGAGTCTGGAGCCTGCTTCTGAATCTGTGTCTCCCTTCCTCTCTGTCCCTCCCCTGCACTCTCTCTGTCTCTCTGTCTCTCTCAAAAATAAATAAACATTAATTTTTTTTTTTTTTTTAATATTAGAGACTTGAGATTCTGGGATCTCAGTGAGAAGAGATGGGTGAAGAACTGACACCAACACCACTGATTTTTCTCAGTACATCTGTCTAATTCTAAAATTGTGTGGTAACCTGAGCAGAGTAAGAAGCTAAGCAGAAAGCCCTTTAGATTCAGAGAAGAGCTGATAGCAGTCCTGGTGACAAGGGTTAGAATTCAAGACATTTCAGAGGGAGAGACTCTGGTGAATACCACAGACACTTCATGGGAAACACTAGAAGGTCACTTTCTATGAATGAAATCAAGGTAGTGGCTATTATACCTCAAGACAGCTAAGTGCCAGTGCGATTAAGGTGATTGCCATCACACTATTAACTACCAAAGGAAAAGTTAAACCTTCTGTAGAGGAAGATAACATGGTTCACAACTTTTATAATTTTTCATACATGTTTTCCATTTAGTTAAAAAATTACCATGTATGCAACATGACAGGATCACATGACTAGAAACCAAGAGATGAGAAAAACAACATACCCAATAGTGATCCAGAAATTGGCCAAGACTTTAAGATTCTTATGATTAGTGTATGAAGAAATACATGGAGAGGTAAAAATGAAGACTTCACCAGAGAACTGGTGTTTTTAAGAAGGACAAAAAAGCAGTTTCAAATACTAGAAGTGAATAATACAATAATTTAAGAACTCAATAGTTTGGTAATAGCAGACTTCAGAGAAGAAGATAGGGTTAGTGAACTGGAATAGAAAAACGGAACAAAAAGGATGAAAAACAGAGAAGACTTGTAAGAGTCTTATGGGACACAGTGTAAAGACATAAAATAGTTAATGGAGTCTCAGAAAAGAGGAAAAGAAAACTAGTGCTGAATTAATATTAGAAACAGCTGAGTGCTGATGCCAATGTTCATAGCAGCCCTTTCAACAATAGCCAAATCATGGAAAGAACCTAAGTGTCCATCAACTGACCAATGGATCAAGAAGATGTGGTTTATCTATACAATGGAATACTACATGGCAATGAGAAAGAATGAATTCTGGCCATTTGTAGCAATGTGGATGGAACTCGAGGGTGTTATGCTGGGTGAAAGAATCTAGGCAGAGAAAGACAGCTCAGGCAGTCAGAGATTAAAAGAAAACAAATAAACACTCCCTCTCCTCCAAAGCCTTTATGAAACAAAAGGAGGATAGTTTATTTTTCATCAGAGATTGTGGAAGCCAAAAGAAAGTGGAATAAATATTCAGAGTACTGAAAGAAAACAACAGACAAGAGTTTTCTAGTCAGAAAAAAAATACCCTTTAAAACTTCAGCTGAAATCTTCAGACAAACCAAAATTGAGAGGTATCATTGTCAGGAGACCTATGCTGAAAGAAATAGTAAAATTGATTTGTAAAACAAGTAAAATCTTACAGAATTTTGAATATGTAGCATTAAAATGCACAATAATTCAAGAGCCAGGAGGAGGGAAAAGAAATTAAGATGTAAGTTCATGGTCATAAATTAATAATTGTATTAGTGAATTGTAAGTCAAAGACAGTGTAATCTCTAGGGTAGCCACTAAATGAAAAATTTGCCTTTGTCCTGGTCACTTCTTGGAAGAAGGAATGACAATATGTTGGTGATCTCACATGGGGTGCTATCTGATAAATGACTGGATTTTCAATAATTCATTCAGGATCAAAATAATCATGATTAGACAGCTTGAAAGATATAATCTACAAATCCAGAATATAAACTTTAAGGAACATTGAGATGAGCTAGACCTTGGAGGAGAGAACCTGGATTCGACATTCATTATAAGACTTTGAGTTTGTAGGATAGCATGGTATGGCAGGCATGGCTAGCTGTGTATGTAAAGTCCTTTTTGTTCCATTTTTATGTGTTTTATACAACTAGGATGCACATAGTTAAAAATATTCACTTTTCCCGTTTCCTTCACTTTAAGGTGATCAGTTGTGGCCTTCAGATTTAAAATAAAAATCTACTTAGGAATTTTGGGAAAATTTCTTCCTGATATCCATGTTACCCCTTCCTCCTTATTCCTAACCCCTCTCTTCAAGCCTGGCTTGGCCATCTGGAGAGTAGCAGCCATCCTGAGATCATAATACAAAAGATAAATGCTAAGGATGGAAGAACAGAAAAACAAATGGACCCTGGGTCTTTACTGATATCTTTGAGCAGTTAGCTATAGCACACATGAACTAATTACTTGAAGAATTGTGTTTTTTAAATTTATTTTTTAAAATTTGTGTTCATTTGACAGAATTGTACATTAATTTCAGGTGTACAGCTTAGTTATTTGACATTTTATACATTATATTTACTACAAGTATAGCTGCCCTCTGTCCCATTACATCACCATTACAATATCACTAACTGTATTCCTTATGCTGTGCTTTTTGCTCCTGTGACTTAGAAATTCCATTACTGGAGACCTGTATTTCCTTCTCCCCTTCACCTGTTTGCCCAGCTCTGCCCCATCCCCCATTCCCTCTGTCAACCATCAGTTTGTTCTCTGTATTTATAGTTCTGATTCTGCTTTTTTTCATTCTTTTTTTTTTTTTTTAGATTCCATTTATGAGTGGAATCATATGCCATTTGTCTTTCTTGGTCTGATTTATTTCACTTAGCATAATAACCTCTAAGTCCATCCATGTTATCTCAAATGACACAATATATATCAAACATTAACATTAACATATATCAAATGGCACAATGTGATATTTATATATCACATTCCTTATACATTTGTCTATTGTTGGACACTTAGGTTACTTCCATGCCTTGGCTCTTGTAAATAAAGCTGAAGCAAACATGGGGTGCATATATCTTTTCATTTTCCCTAGGTAAATACCCAATACTGGAGTTACTGGATCATTTTATATTTCTATTTATTTCCTTCCTTCCTTCCTTCCTTCCTTCCTCCCTTCCTTCCTTCCTTCCTTCCTTCCTTCCTTCCTTCCTTCCTTTCTTTTGCACTCCCATTTGAGTGGTACATGTTTTTCAATCCCTTCAGTTTCAGTCTGTATGTGTCTTTATTTGTGATATGAGTCTCTTATAGGTGGCGTATAGATGGGACTTGCTTTTTTGTCCATTTCACCACTCTGTATCTTTTGAATGGAACATTTACCTCATTTACATTTAAAGTAATTATTGATAGGCATGTACTTATTGCTGTTTTTAAATTTTGTTTTCTGTTTTTTTTTTTTCTCTCAATTCTGTGTCTCTTCTTCTCTTGCTTGCTTTCTTTGTAGTCAGTATCTACAATGTTTTATTTGGCTTTCCTTCTCTTTATTTTTTTGTGTATCAACCACAGGTTTAGGTTTGAGGTTATCATGAGGCTCATATATAACATCCTAAGTAAATAGCAGTCCATATTAGTTCAGGTATCATTTAAGTGAAAACTCATTAAGAAAACACAAAAAAGAAAAATAGTTTTTCCCATTCTCTTACATTTTTACTTCCTTCTCCACATTTCATGTATATATATTTATATTTTACATCTTTTTATTAATAATTTTCTTATGTCTAATTATGGCCTTTTCTTTTCCATCTGATATCCCTTTAACATTTCTTGTAAAATTGATTTAGTGGTGATAAATGCCTTCATCTTTTGTGTATCTGAAAAACTTTATCTCTCCTTCAAATCTGAATGATAACCTTGCTGGTTAGAGTATTCTTGGTTGCAGTTTTTTTTTCCCCTTTCAGCACTTTGAATGTATTATTACACTCCCGTCTGGCCTGCAAAGTTTCTGCTGAAAAATCAGCTGAGAGCCTTATAGGTTTCTCTTTGTAGGTATTTGTTTGTTTGTTTGTTTCTGCTTTTAATATTTTCTCTTTATTTTTAATCTTTGACTTTTTAATTATTATGTACCAAGGTGTGGCTCTCCTTAGGTTCATTCTGTTTGGAACCCTCCATGCTTCTTGGACTTGGATGTCTTCTATTTCCTTCCCTAGGTTAAGGAACTTTTTAGTTATTATTTCTTCAAATAAGTTTTCTATGTCTTTCTCTCTTTCTTCTTGTGGAACTCCTTTAATGTGAACACTTGTTTGCTTGATGTTGTCTAAGAGATATCTTAATTTATTTTTATTTTTAAAATTTCTTTTCTCTTTTTGCTGTTTAACTTGAATGTTTCCATTATCCCGTCTTGTAGGTGCTGATATATTCTTCTGCATCCTCCAATCTATTGTGGATTCTCTCTAATGCGTTTTTTATTTCAGTTATTGTATTCTTCAACTCCGATTGGTTCTTTTTAATATTTTCTATCTCTTTATTGAAGGTCTGAGTTCTTCCATTCTTTTCTCCAGTCCAGTGAATATCTTTATAATCATTACTTTAAATTCTTATCAGGGGGTGTCTCAGTGGCTCAGTTGGTTAGGCATCCGACTTTGGCTCAGGTCATGATCTCATGGTTCGTGGGTTCGAGCCCTGTGTTGGGCTCTGTGCTGATAGCTCAGAGCCTGGCTATCCAAAGATAGGCTCTTTGGATTCTGTCTTCCTCTCTCTCTGACCCTCTCCTGCTCATGCTGTCTCTATCTCTCTCTCAAAAATAAATTTTAAAAAATTTAAAAAAATTCTTATCAGGCATATAACTTACCTCTTTTTCATTTGTTTCTTTTTCTAAGGTTCTTTTTGTATGTGTGTATGTGTGCTTGTGTTCTGTCTTTTATAACATATTCCTCTATCTTCCTATTTGACTTGATTTTCTATGTTCGTTTCTATGGATTAGGTGAAGCAATTACTTCTTCTAAACTTGAAAGAGGGGTCTTATGTATTTTGGCCTCCATACAGATTGTCTGCTTGGTGACTTTTGCTGACTGGCTGGAGCTGTGACTGTACACGATAGTTACTCATGTACATTTGTTTAAACCATAGTGTTTCTGTCTCTCCTGCTATTCTCTTGCCATTCTTTTTATCTTTGGTTGTTCAGTAGTTGTTCAGTCAGCCCTCAGTTCTTCAGGAGGAATTCTTCTATTAATAGATGTAATTTGATGTGTTTCATGGAGGAGGTGGTTCAGAGTCTTCCTACATCACCATCTTGAATCCTGAATGAAGAGTTCTTACTATATGAGAAAAATAACACTATTTAACCCACTGTAGTCTAGTGTTGTGTTTCTTAATGTTAAATGCCTCATAATTCATATACAAGCTTCCTTTATCAAGGCCAACTTTGTACCCTGACACTCAAGATTAACTACAGTCTAGTCTACTTTAGTTATCTCTCTCAGCACTTCTCTGCTCCTTCTAACTTTCTTCACTTTTGTGTGGCCCTCTTCATTGAACACCAAAAAGACACATCTGTTCCTTTCTTACAGATTATATCTATAATTTTAGGTTTCCAATATTCATCTAATACTTTTCTGTTTCTGTATCTTGGCGCAGTCTTTAAAAATCTCAGCCAATATTTAATTATTGCATGCACAATGATTAGTATTAAAAATTTTTAATGCTTATTTTTGAGAGAGACAGACAGAATATGAGTGGGAGAGGGGCAGAGAGAGGAAGACAAAGAATCTGAAGTAGGCTCCAGGCTCTGGGCTGTCAGCGCAAAGCCCAATGCGAGGTTCAAACCCCACAAACCATGAGATCATGACCGGAGCTGAAGTCGGACGCTTAACTGACTGAGCCATCCAGATGCCCCAATGATTACTATTAGAATCCCTGAAATAAAATGGCCTCTATATCTGCTTTTTGAAGCAGGAAAGAAGTGTCAGTCTTTGATAATGGTTTCTCACATTTCAAATTGAAAGCTTCAGATTAATTCCAATAGATTAGATTATGATGGAATAACAAATTAATCCCAATATGCCACCTAGTTAAAACATAAAGATTTAATTCTCTCCTAGGCTGCATGTCCATTGTGAGTTTGCTGGGGTCTCTGCCCCATATGACCATTCAGCTCAGGCTGATGGAGATTGCACCATCTAGATCATAGCAGCTAAAGTAGAGGAATGAGAATGCAGGATTCATGTAACATCACTTCAGTGCTTTGGCTTGGGAATGACACATAGCCTCACCTCTCCTGGTCCATTGGTCACAACTAGTCACATGACCCTACCAAACTGCCAGACCTGGGGATGTAGGATAGCAGAAAAATCTTTGGTGAGCCTTCTACAAGCTCCAGCAAGCAGAGTGAGCATGAAAGAGGAAAAATGGCTTGTTGTATCCTAGGGATCTATGGAAAAGAAGAGAACCTGGCAAGTCAGTAGGTCTGTGTTGAGAGGTGACCTCAGTTTAGCTGTAGATAATCCTAAGTGGTTCTCCAGCATTGGTCCACAGAGCTGATTTCTGGAAATATAGGCCTAATATTTATAGACCTAGGGCTCAGATTGTCAACAACAGAAATGACATTCAGCTCATATCAAGCCTTAGCCAGAGGGCTGGAGTTTAGATGGAGTTAGTGGTTGGTCAGCAGTAAGGTTAATGCTTGTGCCTTAACTTCTCTCTCTGAACTTCCCTTTCATAGGCAACAATATGCCCAAAAGTTGCAAAAGTGGAACCTAGGGAAAAAAAGGGTCCTGAGAATGCTGAGAATAATCAATGAATAATCTACCTTTTTTCCTAGAATATTATGTTCCACCTAGAACAATTATACTAAGCGTAAAGTTTCCTGTTTCACATGAAATATTTCAACCATAACTCTACATTGAAGTTTCAGTTTCAAATCTACATTGAACTTTCTTTATTTTAGAAGCACATTATAGGATTTCATTTTATCCTCATAACAACTCTATTTAGTAGGTACTGTTACACTAGTTTTACAGATGAAAAACCAGAGGCCAAAGAAAATTGCTCAAGTTTAAAAGGCTTAACTTTCTAGCTCACACATTTCCATCCAGGCCTGTCTGCTTCCTTCATATTGAGAGAGTTTTCAAATTAGGCTATAAATCCTCATGTCTCTTTATGCTGATGAGACGAAACACTTGACTTTTTCAGCTAATTTTAAAAATGAGTGATTACTCACATGTCTCTCATGGTGTGTGCCTTTTGGCCATCTGAGCCTTCAGCAAGTTTTGCTGGCTAAGTGCTGGTTGACAGTTGCAGAGTTCCCCAGGATCTTGTCTTTAGGCAAGAAAATGATTATACCGTTTGACAAATGTGATATCTAAACTTATCATCCAGCAAAAAATGAGTGTTCACAGTGGCAGGGCAATTTTAATATTCTGTAGGTGTTCTTGTGGGTTGCAAGAACTTTATTACTAGCACCAAAATACTAACTTACATATATGCATGCAGTGGCATAGAGATTGCAAAGCAGTTGAAAAATGGAAGCTTCCTCCATTGCTAACAAATCAAATGTAATGAGGAAAAATTGAAAAAATGAAAATGGAAATTACTTTCCCTGTAGCAAGTTAAGAAATTAAAGTTTTCTTTTTCCCTTATTTCATTCACAAACTTAATTTTATAGCAGTTTTACTCTGTATTAACAAAATACTCTTCACTTTAAATGTAATGATTTCCACTGAAAATACTACTAGAAACTGGAATACTTTCTTTTATAATCATGATACAAAAGAGACAGTAAAAATCCAGAAATATAGAAATATTTTGTATTTAAATTTTACATATTTAAATGTGTATTTAAATTTTATTATTTTATTCTTTCACTTTTATATGTCTCACTGTATCATGTAAGATGCTTTTAGTTACAAATAGGAGAGGACAGAAAACAAACTAGCTTAAATTACTTGGAAATGCACTTCAGAGCTACAACAGGCTTCAGGTATAGTTTGATAAGGGCTTCAGTTCCATTTCTCTGCTAAAGTTTGTTCATTACTTTCTCCATGTAATGGCTTTACCCTCAGACTGACTTCCTTGCTGGTAGTAAAAGGTCCTTACTTTACATATACAAATCTGTAAAATTAAAAGCAAGAGAGAAATATATTCTTTTTCCAAACATGAGACGAAAGGTTTTGTGTTTCTCTCTGTCTGTCCTAGGATAATGCATTATACTAATTAACCCACACCTGAATAATTTCTTGTCTTTGATCCTATCACTATGATAAGGAGGACATAGTTTCCCCTAAAGAAAAGGGTAGAGTAAATATCCCTTGAATCATAGCTGCAATTCATATGAAGAGAGATGACTTTCTAAAGCAACAGTCTGGTGTTTGCCGGGAAGAGAAGAGAAGAGAAAGGAATAGACATTGTTTGCATAATGAGTACATGACATTATGTACATTACACCCATTGATGATACTTTTTAGGGTCAAGAAATTTTCATTCCATGGAGATAAAATATTGTCATGAAATCTTTTACATGGTGGATTCATTTCCAGAATAAAAGGCAAATGCCTATACACTTTATAAAATACTTGTCTGAGCTGAGGATAGTCAGGTCTTCTTTACCTACGTTGTATCAAACGTAAGTTATTGGCATGCCTGTGAAAAACAGAGGCAGACGGGGAGAAAGGTTCATTCCTGGTCATTACAGCATTCTGTAGCTTCCGTTTTCAGTCCCCTTCTTGAGTCACACCTCTCAGAATGTCTTTAGTAGTTTGTTACACTCATTCACTCATGAAGTATTAGTAACAGCTCTTGTGACCTCCTACAGATTCTGTTTCTTAGAGAAAGATTGCAACTGTTTTGGCTCCTGAGTATTCTGAATGAACTGCCTAGTCATGTCTTCTGGCTTAGTTTCCACCTCTGTCTAGCTGTTATTGATGGCAGTAACTTGGCTCTCCAACTGTGATTAAATTCTAATATTGTATAAGGCGTTGAATATATATGTTCTTATAATAAATAGAAATATTTTGTGCCCTAATCCTTGAATAAGTAAATGAGGTGAGTTGTTTGGTTCCCATATATGTAGTGACATATTCCAGAGGAGATGGTCAAATAACAGAAGGAGATGGTACAAGTGAGAATCGGACTTAGTCATGGAGAATGGCCAGTTTCATGAACAGGTAGACCACAGCATCTCTGGGCTTTGGTTTTAGAATATTCATTTTATTTTCCACATATAAACCAAGGGTATTGTTCTTTTACCATTATATTTTTCCCTGATTGGAATTATCCTCTAAATATGAAAGGTCTGTTATTTTCCTTTCCAATTGTTTCCTCCATATAGTTCCTGGCCCAGCATATATGAGTGGTGCTGACCCATTTTAGCTTCACTTTCCAGGTTAAGGTAACTACAATCCCAACAAATCATTCTAATAGCCGCCCTTGAAGGTTGAATCTAACACTTTTTATAATACTTTATTCCATTTCACACTCAATTAGACAGTCCAATCTCTCAAGAATATTATTTTAATGCAAACTCTCAGAAACTCCTGACTTTATTTTATTAGTAAGTTAACCATCTTGATTAATTTACTCTAAACACACCAAAATATTTCTTAGTAGGAAATTGGGAGATATCAGAGTTAAAAGTAAAACCTTGAAATTAGACATGTAGAGGAAGTTTGAATGAGAGTAAATCAGCTGGTGCTAACTATACCAGCACACATCATAGTGCTGAAGCTGCATGACAAAAGGCTAGAGAAAGGGTAGTTTGCATTTCCTTCTTAGAATCTTGAGTTTAGTGGGTCCTTGCATCTCATTATTTCATTTTTGTATATTCTTACTCTTACACTTGTGAGCTTTAAACTTATCTCCCACAAGGACCCTAGAATTTCTTTCCAACTTATTATTGGAAATTTACATTCTTGTCTCCATCTTCAAAACTGAATGTATTAGTGGATGTATTGTAAGGATATAGTTAGTCACAAGTAGGCATCTTTGAAGAGCTCCTTATGCATGCAAGGGTAGTTTACATTAATTGTGATTTGAAAAATAAAATATAATGGGTAGAAATTCCCTTTTATACCAGTCATGTGGAGACTGGTGGAGACTGGTACCAGCCTTTTTTTCTTTTTTTAAACCTTCATTTAACTGTTGAGGATAATGAAGCACAAATACCTTACAGGGCTTACCCAAGAAACACTATTATGACTAAGATCTAGGCAATCTGATTTAGACATGTTCTGAGAGCTAAATTATGATTGTGTCATTCTAATTGGGAAGTGGGTGGCAGGCAGGGTTAAAAGGATCCAAAATGCTCTGTGGCAATAAATGTCTTCTCTATCTAAACAAATCCTTGTTTGGATGTAAGTAAGCAACAGCAAAAAGAAAAAAGAAACTTAGAGAATATGAAAAGAAACAAAAACAACAGTGTAACAGAAGAAAATGGAGGTAGCTACTGGAAAACTCAAGAATGTATTTCTTAAAAGGATCTAATGAAGGATTAAAGAAACATTTCAGAAGACTGGTATCCTTCACAACATGAAATAAGTTATGAAAATGGAACAGAAAGCCAAAGAAGTGAATGGACTGGTATAAAAAACATTGAAAATGAGATACATGAAATAAAAAGTACCAAAATGAAAATTCAGATGCCAAACAATTGAACCCTTATTTCAGTCAGTTAGGAGCCTAATTGTTCCTGCAAAAAATTGGATTAATGATATGGAGTTTAAGTTGACAATCTTTCACAGGATTCACAGTGCTATGATGGAATCAATTCTCTTAACTAAATATCATTCTCAAGCATGTCTTTCAGTATATATGACAGGATAGCAGAGAAGTAGATTTGGAACAGTGTGGCTAGGGAACAGGAGAGGAGGTCAGTAGGGAAGAGCTTTAGTCCCAGAGGTATAACAAAAACACATTAGAGAAGGCCACACTCTAAGACTCAGGCCCACTAAAAAATAGAGACTTAATCAGATTATAGAAAGCTGCATTCCTGTCCCACCCACCACCACATAAACAAGCCTCTAGTATAAAAACAATAATTTATAGCTGAAAGACAAAGACTCAGAGTAATAGAACAAGGGAAGCCCCACAGCTAATAGAGGAGGGGAAAAAAAAACCAAGTTCATTAGAGGAATTTCAAGCCTCTAATGTTTATAGCCATAACAGACATCAAACACAACCCAGCTCCTGGCCAGATTAATTAAATCTTTACACAAAAGGCTCATGTAAACTCGGTACATATTAAAGATACACATGTTTAATTTTCAACAAAACAATTAGAAAAAAATGCCCAAGAGAAGAAAAAATACTATTTGAAGAGACAAAGAAGTCATCAGAATCAATACCAGATATAACATAGGTGTTGGGATTATCAGCAAAGAACTAAAAATAATGATGGCTAGTATGCTAAGGATTTTAATGGAAAAATGGACAGTTTGTAAAACCAAATGGGTATGGTGCACAGAGGGATTCAAATTATAAGAAAGAACTGAAATTCTAGATATTAAAACACAGTAACAAAATGAAGAATGCCTTTAATGGGCTTATCAGTAGACTCAAGATATTCAGGCTATTGGAAATAGGTCCACAGAAATATATCAAAAAGAAATGCAAAAAGAAAGAGGGGAAAAATCCAGGAAAGAACATTTATGAATAGTGGGACAACTCCAGCTATAAAATAAGTAAGTCATAGGGATGAAAAGAACAGCATGGGGAATATAGTCAAAAATACTATAATAACTTAGTATGGTGACAGATGGTAACTACACTTATCAAGGTGAGCATCTTGTAACATATATAACTGTCAATTTACTATGTTGTACACCTGACACTAATATAACATTTCATGTCAACTATACTTCCATAACAAGTAATTAATAAATTAACTAATTCAATTAAAAAGAATAGTAGTACAATATCAAAAGGTATAACATATGCATAATGTGAATACCAGGAGAAGAAAGAGAGAATGGAGCAGAATAAATATTTGAGGTAATAAAAACTGAGAACTATACGAATTAATGACACACATAAAACGCGAATCCAGGAAGCTCAGAAAATAGTAAACAAGATAGATATAAAAGAAAAACCCAGCCTTGTCTTATCATGTTTAGACTGTACAGGAGTAAAGATAAAGTCTTGAAGGAAAATGAGGAGAAAAATATCTTCTCTATAGAGAACAAGGATAAGAATTATAGGAGCCTTCTCATCAGAAAGCACAAAAAGAGTGCAATAAAAACTTTAAAGTATTGACAGAAAAAGCAAAGCAAAACTGCCGACATAGAAATCTATGTTCCATGATATTATCCTTCAAAAGTAAAGAATATGTAAAGAATTTCTCCAGCAGACAAATTCAATACTAGGAGACTTACCCTGTAAGAAACATTAAAAGAAGTTCTTCAGGCAGGAGATAAATGACATCACTTGGAAATTTGACTCTACAAAAAAGAACATCAAAGAAGGAATAAATGAAGACAAAAAGAAAACATTTTATTTTTACTATTCTTAATTGATCTAATGGATAGCAGTTCATTTGACGTGACACTAGTAAACAATTCATTGGCTGATTGTAGCATATGTATAAGTAAAGAAAGTAACACAAGGGACAAGAGGGAAGAATTGAGAACAATGTTTTACGGTAACTGTAACACACAAAAAGCTGTAGAGTGTTTTTTGAATACATTCAATTATTTAATAACATATATTATAAATTCTGAGGCAACCACTAAAAGAATTAAGCAAATAAGCATAAATGATACACCAAGAGGGGAAATTAAATGGAATCATACAAAATATTAAACCAACCCCAACTCTTATAAGTCATCAGGAAAATTTTGACTGACTCTCCAGCTTGTGTGTGGCTCTCCTCCATTGTTGCTCTTTTCCACCACTACTATGGAGCTGATTATTTTTGTCTTTTACGTCTTTTTCTTTTTAGGTAGAGGGAAATAAAGCATAAAATGTGCTATTAATTTTGAGTTAAGAAATGTTTGTGAGACTCTTTCCCACCCATATGTGCTCTGTATCTGATAAGAAAATTCACTAAAACTAGAAGAGACTAATCATACTCATAGATTCTATTGTACATCTCCACTCTTCTACTGAACACTACCAACATTACCAAACAGATAATGAAGAAGAAAGATAAAAACAATAAGAGAAGATAATGGATAAGGAGGACAAGAAGCAGAGAGAAGCTCAGGAATAAATAAGATAATTCTTCAGAGATCTCACAACAATTGAAATAGAGGCAATGTTCAAAGATATGTGGTTCTTTGGATGTAAGATGTATAGTAACATTTTAATGTTTCTGATATTTGGTTGAATCTTACAATCAATTTCCACAGAAATTTGCTAGTCAGAGAGGAGTGTGTTTCAGCATAATTGTAGCTTTCACAAATGCCACTTGAACTGTGGAAAGTACTGATTAAATTTCAGTTGGATTATCTGCATCAATAGATGTGGTTGAATTTTTAATTAAATTTTGTCTTTAACTTTTAAAAGCCTTAAAAACTATATCAATGATACTGCATTAAAATCAAAATATATCCTTGGAAAATTTTCTATCACATGCTAAGGAAATAAATCAAAAGTCATAGATACCATAAAATCTCTCATAGAATCAGCTTTAAAGGTAGAAACTGATAACCTATTCATGATGACCTGTTCATACCACACAAGAATTATTAGGCATCATGTTTATCTATACACATTTCAAAGTCTCTCTGAATAGATGATGTTTTATTTCTGGTAATTAAGAAGACAACAACAGTAGCAACAACAAAACCAGCTATGGGTTTTGGCAAATGGCAAATGCAAGAGAAACTAATAATTATGAAATACCCAAACATTTTGCTGTCAGTTCTAAATGTGATAAAGAGACAAAGATATGCATAAGTTATAAAAATTTTCTGTCTCCATGCTGTCATAGCTGTGCATAGTTATTATAATAATTTAGAGAGTTGGTATGTCAAGAAGTCTTAGATTCAAAATCGAAGATTTTGATTGGGTTACATCCAGCTGCTAAAGACGGATAGGTCTCTGCTGCTCTCTTTAGCCATCCAGGGCAACATCCTGGATTCCACAGGCAGCAGAGTCCAGAAACTGTCTCTCCTTGAACTTCTTTAGGTTTTGACATCTTTCCTTTCATCAGGAAACAATTCTTCTGTGTTCAGAATATATCCCTTCTTACCATTGGCAAATCACATCGAGTTTGGTTTATTGCGTTGCTTTTGACTCAACTGATGTTTTGATGGAAAATCAAGTAAAAGATATAACTTTGGGTCCCGTATATTGATACTACAAACTTGCTAATTTTTTTCTCTCCTAATAAAGTTAAATAGATAGACTGCTGTGATCAGTGTAGCCAAAATTTAAGATACAAGTTCAGAACCATATAGGACAGATCAAAAATCTTTCTCTAAAAATATTAAGCTGTGCACTTTCAACAGGAATAATATTGTCCTCAAAGTGGTAACAATTTGGTTCTGGGAAAAGGCAAAAAAATCTTGCTTTTTTTATGCATAAACCTGGATATACATAAAGTACATAAATATATATACAGCATATTTCTGGTATTAAAATTTCATGGAGAGGAGTTATGGTTAAGGGGAAGGTCTAAAAATGCTCCACAGAAGGTCGATAATGAAAGAAGACAAAAGTGTCTCAAACCAGTGACTTTTCTTCCTTCCCTACTCCCCTATGCATTATTTTCTTTGAATATGCAATAGTAAAAAAAGGACATAAAGTTAATTTAGCTTATCTATAATACAGTCTGTGCCTACATGTGTACACACCCAGATATTTGAAAAAATGTTTAAAAATGACCAGTCATCATGGTATTTTACATTGAAAATATCAGATAGTATCAGGAGATTGAGAAAGATAAGCCACAAATTGGAGAAAATATTTGCAGGAGACATAGATGATAAAGGACAGTTATTCAAAATATACAAAGAACTTTTAAAATTCAACAGTAAGAAATGAACAACCTAATTTAAAAATGGGCAAAAGACTTGAAAAGTCATCTCATCAAAGAAGATACATAGATGGCAAATAAACACATGAAAAGATGGTCCATATCACGTCATCAGGGAATTGCCAACTAAAACAACAGGGAAATACCACAGCAATCTTATTAGAATGGCTAAAATATAAGACACTGACACTATCAATTGCTGGTGAGGATGTGGAGCAACAGGAATCCCTATTCAATGCTGATGGGAATGCATATGGTACAGTCACTGTGGAAGATAGTTTGGCAGTTTTATACAAAACTAGTCATTTTTTTACCACATGATTCAGCACTCATACTCCTTAGTGTCTACCCAAATGAGTTGAAACTTATGGCCACAGAAAAATTCACACGAGTGTTTGTAACTGTTTTAACTATTTAATAATGGATTTATTCATAATGGCCAACACTTGGGAGCAACAAAAATGTCATTTGGTAGGTGAAGGATACACTGTGGTACATTCAAACAATAGAATATTATTTAACACTAAAAAGAAATAATCAAGTTATGAAAAAGACATGGAGGAACATTAAATAGATATTATGAAGTGAAAGAAGTCAGTCTTAAAAGGCAACATGCTATGTGATTCCAACTACACAACTTTCTGAAAAAGGCAAAACTATGGAGATAGTAAAAATATTAGTGGTTGCCTAGGTTAGTGGAGAAGGAGGGATTGATAGGTAGAACACAGATTGTTTTTAAGCGATTGAAACTATTCTGTATGATACTATAATGGTGGATACACATCATTATGTATTTGTCAAAATCTATAGAATGTAGAATACCAAAGTGAAGATTAATGTAAACTATGGTCTCTGGATGACAATGATATATCAGTGTAGGTTCATCAGTGTAACAATGTACCACCCTCGTGTGGGATATTGATATTGACAGTAAGGCTATGATGTGTGGAAGCAGAGATGTATGGAAAATTTGTACTTTCCTCTAAATTTTGCTGTAAACCTAAAACTTTAAGAAATAAAGTCTATTAAAATAAAGCAAAATAAAAACAAAACAGAACAATACCAAATATCCATATATTTGACTACATTGTCTAAAATAGTTGAATGGTTGGCTGAAAATTTATTCTAGGCATTTTAGTGTGGTGCATCAGAATTGTTTCTATAACTTCATTGCTTGACTTATTTCAAACTGAGTATTTGAGCACACTGACTCTGGTCTTGTGCCTCCTGCTGGGTGTATTCAATGCATCAACTCATAGTTTGTAACTTTTATTTACATTGCTTCCTATTTCTTGGAGAAAGGAGGTTATGTTTAGGATTATACCAGTTAGAATTGATACATAACATTAGTGAGTTTACTTCCAATTAACGATTATTCCCAAAAAAAATCAATGTTGAGAAATGACAAAGGCGGAGACATCACACACCCTGATTTCAAAGTATACTACAAAGCTATAATAATTAAGACAGTGTGATATTGACATAAAAACAGACACGTAGATCAGTGGGATGGAAGAGTAGGCACAGAAATAAACCCATGCATATATAAACAATGAATTTACAACAAAGGACCCAACAATATACAATGGGGAAAGGGTAATCTCTTCAATAACTGATATTAGGAATATTGGACAGCCATAAGCAAAAGAAAGAAACTGGACCACTATTTATATCATACACAAAAATTAACTCAAAATGGGTTAAAGGCTTGAATGTAAGACCTGAAACCATACCACTCTTAAAAGAAAATAGGAAGTAAAATCCTTCATATAGCCTTGGTGATGATTTTTTTTAATATGACACCAAAAGTAAAAGAAACAAAAGCAAAAATGAACAAGTGGACCTACATCACACTAAAAAGGAAAGGAAACCATCACAGCAAAGGAAACTATTAACAAAATCAAAAGGCAACCTACTGAATGGAGAAAATATTTGCAAATCATGTCTTATAAGGGTCAACATTCAAAATATATAAAGAACTCATATAATTCAAGAGCAAAAAAAATCTGATTAAAAATTGGGTGGAAGATCTGAATAGAAATTTTTCCAAAGAAGATATATAGATGGTCAATAGGCACATGAAAAGATATTCTTTATCATTAATCATCAGGGAAATGCAAATAAAAACCACAATGAGATATAATCTAACATTTGTTAGAATGGCTACTATCAAAAAGACTTAGAATAAAAAGTGTTGGTGAGGATGTGGAGAAAAGGTAACCCTTGGGCACTTTTGGTGTATGTAAACTGGTCAGGCCACTATGGGAAACAATATGGAAGTTTCTCAAAAAATTAAAAATAGAACTACCATATTATTTAGCAATTCTGCTTTTAGGTATTTATCAGAAGAAAACAAAAACACTAGCTCAGAAAGACATATGCAACCCCATATTAATTGCAGCATTATTTACAATAGCAAAGATATGGATACTATGTGTGCCCATTGATACAAGATTGGATAAAGAAATTGTGATATGGAATATTATTCAGCCAAAGAATGAACTCTTGCCATTTGCAGTAACACGGATGGGCCCTGAGGATGTTATGGTACATGAAATAAGTCAGAGAAAGACAAATAGCATATGATCTCTCTTACATGTGGAATATAAAAATAAAAGTAATAATAATTAAAAATAATGAAAAAAATAAAAACGCCAAATTTATAGATATAGAGAACAGATTGATGGTTGCCAGAGGAGGGGGATTGGGAAAAATGGGTGAACTTGTTTTTTTGTTTGTTTGTTTGTTTGCTTGTTTTAGTTTAAATAAATGGAATTTTTTTTTTGAAAAAGAGAAAGTGGCAAGAAAAAATGAGCAAGAAAGAGAATCTATCTGTATTTTTTAATACTGATTTCAGTGTTTCAGCTTTTCCTCTCACTTTTTTTCTTTTCCATTAGAGTAGGCAATATAATAGTACAGTGTTTTAAGGAGATGATGTTTTTCCATGATTGCATTTTTGAGGCAGTTCTATATTTTGGGCTAATTTCATCAAAATACACATCTTAGGAGGAACAGAACTAGTACATTGTATTAAAGAGAAAAGGACCTCTGTTTTTCCTAATTTATTGCTGTGTGACAAACTACCTCAGAACAATGACTTAAAGCAGCCATTTATTTTACTAATGGTTTTGTGGATTAGGAATTCGGAAAGTGCTCACCATATAGTTAGCCTCAAATCCAGATGGCATTAACTGTGGTTCAAAATGGCTTGTCTACTCATGTGTTTGCTTTTAGCTTCTTTCTTTCTCTACATGGCATCTCATCCTCCATGCTCTTTTTAAGTGGCATGAACTTGACATAGCATTTTCATGGTTGGATTTCTTTTTATAAAAATGTTTTTTATCTATTTCTGTTTGAGAGAGAACAAGCAGGGGAGGGGCAGAGAGAGAGAGAGAGACAGACGACAGACAGAACCTGAAGCAGGCTTCAGGCTCCAAGCTGTCAGAACAGAGCTCTATGCAGGGCTTGAACCTACAAACTGTGAGATTGCGACCTGAGCCGAAGTTGGATGCTTTACCAGCTGAGCCACCTGGTGCCCCATGGTTGTTGGATTTCTTAATTGGGGGCTGGCTTCTTCTAGAATGAGTGTTGCAAGAGCAAGTGTTTCAAGGGACTGAAGTGGAAGTTTCAAGACTTCTTATGACTTGGCCTTAGAAGTTCCAGAACATTTATTTCACTGCATTCTATTGGTCAAAATACTCACCAATATCAGGATAGGTGGAAAAATAGACTCCACCTCTCTAGCAAGGAGGAACACACACACACACACACACACACACAGACAACAAAAATTGATGGCAGCAACCTTGTGGATATATGACAACAATTATTTTCTGTACAATTTTCACTTATAATTAAAGTAAGGGGGAGTCTGATAAAAAATTATTATTATATTCAATATGAATAACAATATGAATCCCAAAATCATAATATATCTGGGATATAGATAACATAAGCTTATCAGATTTTTCATGGGGTTTCAGCTATCAAATAGCTCTGTTACCTTAAACTTTTGAAAGCTGTAAATTCCTAAGCTGGTATCAATTCAAGGTGAATATTTGTTTGAAAAATCAAATGAATTTTATTGTTAGTCTCAAAGACATCAGGGTAGCCAAGGTCAAGCAGTTCTGGACTGTAGATTTTTCAGGATGCGTATATTACCCAGATTAAATTATAGAAGGATAGTTTTGTTAAATGCTCATTAAAGTGTGCATAAGTAACTCTTATTTAATAAGAGAGATCATATCTAGGCATTATAATCCCATCATTCAATTAAGGATCTGATACCATAAAATACGTTTTTTTAGAGCAAAATAATCCTGTCCCTTTATATTCACAGCAAAAGCATCAATATCAATTACAACATAACCTAGCAATTGAAAACAGGATACTTATTGTACTCTTGGGTTTTAAAATAAATCAACTGACGTTTAGGTAGCCTTGGTCCAACAAAAACAACAAAAGGCTATTTGGAGGTGGGGGTGAATGGTTGAATGGTAAATATGTTCCAGAAATACACAGGAAGTAGTAATTTTATCATGTGCAGTCCTGTGTAAAATCATCCAAACTTTTTATTATATGTGCATCCTGCTGTGTACCTCAATTCCTACTGGTATTATGCCAACCCTATAAAAGACTCATCTGCTCCGTGTTAGTACTAATAGGGAATCCATACTTTAAAAGAAACCATATTTTTTAAAATCTATATTTAAAAAGAAAATAAAAAATCCCACCAAACAAAAAAACCCTGATTATCCTCAAAGCAAGCTATTTTAGTATTTGAGAAGCTAATTTACCTACTGATCATAGATTCAGGAAGACTAATGAATACAGATGAACTTCCTTTTAGCACTAAAAGTTTACATTTCATTAAAAAATTATTTCAATGTATCTAAAAATGATAGTGTGATATAATGCAGAGAATCAGAACTAAAGAATATAAATGCTAAAATTCAGTTTTGGTTGCTCAGCTTACTAGTTTTATGGTTTTAATCAAATCACTATAACTTTTAAAGTTATCAGTATTATCATTTGTGAGTGAAATATTACCTGCTGTTTATTTTTCTATTTCTGTACCAATATTTGTGAGCAGAAAAAGATGAACAATATTGTATTTTTCACCAAGTGTAATAATAATACCTCACAATGAGAAAATTACCTTTGTTGGGAAGATGACTTGATAAATTCATTTGAAATGGCCATATGCTGGGTCACAACTTTTGAGATGGTAGGAGGTTGCATGGGATTTGATGGGCTCCTGCACTTACACTTTTTCACAATGATGAGTGTGAATAAAAGTGAAAATTACTAAAATTTAAGATTTTTTTAAAAAAAGATGTTTTATCTAAGTGTATTTATTTGTTTGGTAGAAATCAGGGAAGATTTGGTTTGCTCTACAAGTTGATATGGGCAAAATCAAGATAGCATACATACATGGAAGCCAGAGAGATGATGAGAAACCAAGTTCTGGGGAGCTTTGCAGAAAGTATATGTAAATATAGCATATTTGTAGTATTATAATTTGATGAGGATTATGATTAGAGGAGTTCCAATACCTTTGGTATATGTGCATTAGTGTTTATGTGTATATGCGTGTATTTTAATATAACTCCTCTATAATTCCTAGGAATCTTGAAAAACAAATAGCATATGGGCATAGCCTAAAATATCAGACTCTCTTTAATTGATACTTTTTGGTTAATCTACTGACATAAAGGGTTTATATATACTCTAGTTCTTGGATTACTTAGTATTAAGTTGGGACATTTGGGACAATTATTTCAAATGAGACAAATATTCTACTTCAGTCTGACATGCCCAATAATTAATTTTCTAAGACTCTTTAGAATTTCATATTAATACTTTTGGAAGCTGGTGATTGCTTGATGAATGACCTTAGAATTCTGCATGAATTTTGACTTTTGTGATGTGGAAAGAGAATGGAAAATAAATCAAGGAGATTGAATAGGAATTCATGGTTCTGGTTTGGACTAGTTATGTAGGCAGATGAAGCCACACACACATAAATATATTCTGAGAAACTAGGAAAGTATACTCTGGTATAGTTTAATGCAATGTTTATTGGCCTTGAGGAGAGGTGGAAACTGCTTAATATACAAGCAATAGCTCATCATGATCATTTTTCCTTCTGGGAGGTATTTCATTAGATAACAAAAAGACAAGGTCAAAGAAGTTGAGATTGGTATATTACAGATGTAAAGGAGAGAAAGCAAATTACTTCTTTCAGACGAATACACAAGCCAGATGAACAGGGAATAACAGTTAAATCACCTTTGTTTTTTGAAATCATTCCCTTTCTTCTCCTAGTGAGGAAAAATTTGACTGTAGAAATACTAACTACATACCATCTCTCTTTAGCACACATAAAACTTTATACTCTCATTCTTACTGTCTGTTTTATAACAAACATATTCTAAATTGAATAGAACTGTATCTTTAGATTGATCTTCACAATATCAAACAACCTGTTTCAAACCGTCTAATGATGTTAGCAGATAAGAAGTTCTTTTTTAAAACTTTATGACAGCTGCAGAACTAACGGAAACTTAGGCTCCTGAGACTTTAGTAACTATGGATAAATTTACCTTGGGTGGAATTTTTCTAGGAGTCTTCATCTGAAGAATGTACATACACAGTCTTAGGTTAATAAAAACAGTACCAAGTAATTATAACAGTGGAGGACAAAAATTTGTGCATTTAGTAATCAAAGGACAAATATTGATAAAACTGAAGATATACAATCTTATACAGGGGCTATTAAGATTCATGACTTGTTTAAACTGAAGTCGGGAATGTGCATCCCTATTTTACACATGAGGACAAGGAAATGTTTATCATAATGTTGTTTGAAATACCAAAAATTTGTGTAAATCTAATTAAATTCTCAAAAGGAGGGATAATGGATACATGTTGATACATTGATAAAATAGATTTTCTTCTGAATTAAAGGAAATATATGAATGCTATATATGTCAACATGACTACATTCCAAACTAATGTTCGGCCACACATATTTTTAAAACAAATATAAATTACATATTTATGTAAAATAAATTTATTTAGATCTTAAATTTATATAAATTTTATTTTTTAAATTTTTTGATGTTTATTTATATCTGAAGGAGAGATAGAGACAGTGTTAAGTGGGGAGAGGCAGAGAGAGAGAGAGAGAGATGCATGGAACCCAAAGCAGGCTCCCGTCTCCAGGCTCTCCACACGGGGCTTGAGCTCACAAACCATAGGATCATGACCCGAGCTGAGGTTGGATGCCCAACCGACTGAGCCACCCAGGCGCCCCTATGTAAATTTTAAAACTTAACAATAGTGTTTAAAATTAAATGGATATATTTGGCTTCTTGTTTTTATGTAGTAAAATTGTTAAAATATGCATTGAAATGATACTCACAATGGTCAAGATGGTGGTAGCCCTAGGATTGCATACTTGTATTTAGGAGATTTTTCTTTTAAATGTGATGCTTCGTTTCTGTATTAAAAGCAGATAGAAATATAGCAAAATATTAAAATTTGATGAAGCTCAGTGGTGGAGACACGTGTGTTATTATCTACTAAATTTTATTTTACCATGAAATATAACCTAATGTTGATGACATTTAAAATAAATTCTTAACTATACTTTTACACTTTCTCAGAGCATTCTTTTTTTTTTTAATGTTTTATTTATTTTTTTTGAGAGAGAGAGAGAGAGAGAGAGAGAGATAGAGATAGCATGAGCAGGGGAGGGTCAGAGAGAGAGGGAGACACAGGATCTGAAGACAGGCTCCAGGCTCTGAGCCAGCCATCAGCACAAAGCCTGATGCGGGGCTTGACCCACGAACTGTGAGATCATGACCTGAACTGAAGTCAGATGCTTAACCGACTAAGCCACCCAGGCGCCCCTAGAACTGTGAGTACTTCCCTGAATTATCAGCTTTCTGAGTCTTTCCCTGAACCATCTAATGTTACAGTGATAGGTTTTAAGGTGATAATTGCATTTATGATCTTATTTTTAAACTATTACAGTTGTCATAGTAGCATATATATTAATATGATGTACAGTATATTATAATATATACTATAGAAATATAGTACTTATATATATTAATATACTCTATACATTGTAACAACATAAATCTACTCTAGTAATAGTGTGTATTTTATGGTATATTTCCATTTTATGGAAGATAAAAATTTCCTATTCTTCCCAGCAACTTAAAAATCTTTTTAATTGGGGGTAAAAAACCCACCTGCAGAAAATTTACTGACATTATATAAAGAACAAGTATCTGCAGCAAGGTTGAAGCATTAAACATCTGTAACCTTAGAGGCTGCCTGCATGGCCCTTTACAAACCCCTTTTTAGTTACAAAGATAACTCTTATCCTGACTTTTATGTAAATAATCCCTTCATATCTATTTATTTTTATAGCATTTAATTATGCAGTAATAAATATTATAGTTTTTACCTCCTTTTGAACTTCATATAAAAGAACTATATTTTTTGGTCTGAGTATGCCTGCTTATAAAAGCAGGATTTATGTAAGATATATCCATATAATTTTATGTAGCTGTAGTTCATGCACTTTTGTTCATGAATACAATCACATTATGTGAATATATCAGAATTTATATTTAAGGTCTCCTGTTGATAGTCTTTGGGTTTAATATAGCCCAATATCTCTACAAATGCTTAGCATATCAGACTTTTACAGTTAGTCATTTTGTGACTTTTGAGGTCCCTTACTGTGTTGTATATTTTTATCTTTGAGATTTAACTTACCTTGATGTTCCCTGATGAACTTTTACACATATGGATAAGCCTTTGTAAGTACCATCCAGATGAACATAGAGATTATTTCCAGCATCCCTGTAAAGATTCTCACAAATCCCCCCAAAGGTAACCACTAATCTGAGCTCTGTCACAATAGACTTGCTGTGTTTGACTTCATATGCACAAAAACTATACTATACAGTTTGCATTACTTTTTGCAGCTGCCTTTTTTTTGATTAGCATTTTGTCTGATACATTTTGGCATGAAGCAGTTGTACATTCTTTTAATTTCTGAATTCCACAATTTATCTACTTTATTATTGATTAACATCTGAGTTGCTTCTAGTTTTTATCTCATATGAATAAAGCTCTATACACATTTTGGTGCCTATCTTCTGGTGAATATAACTAATCATTTATTTGCATATACAGCTAGGAGTGGAAAGGCTGGGTCATAGTCTATACATATGTGTAGCTTTAGCAAATAGTGACAGTTTTCCAAAGAGGTTGTACCAATTCATACCTCCACCAGCAATTTATGTGAGTTCCACTTCCTGGCACATGGTTGGAAACTCTTGGTATTGTCAGTCTTTATCATTTTAGTTTCTCTGGTGGGAATACGGTGATATTTCATTACATTATTGATTTGCATTTTCCTTTTCATATGTTCATTGGCCATTTGTATATCCTCTTTTTGTTTCTTTTTTTTTTCTTACAAATAGTTTATTGTCATGTTGGTTTCCATATAACACCCAAGTGCTCATCCCAAGTGCCCCCCTCCATGCCCCTCCCCCCCACCCCCCACATCCATCAGTCCTCAGTTTGTTCTCAGCATTCAAGAGTCTCTCATGGTTTGCCTCTCTCCCTTTCCCCCACCATTTCCCCCCTTCTTCTCCCCCTTGTTCCTCCGTCAAGTTCCTCCTAATCCTCCTATACGTGCAAACATATGATATTTGTCCTTCTCTGCCTGACTTATTTCGCTCAGCATAACACCCTCAAGGTCCATCCATGTTGCTACACATGGCCAGATTTCATTGTTTCTCATTGCCATGTAGTATTCCATGGTATAGATAAACCACATCTTCTTGATCCATTCATCTGTTGATGGACACTTAGGCTCTTTCCATGTTTTAGCTATTGTGGAGAGTGCTGCTATGAACATTGGGGTACATGTGCTCCTATGCCTCAGCATTTCTGTATCCCTTGGGTAAATTCCTAGCAGTGCTATTGCTGGGTCATAAGGGAGTTCTATTGTTAGTTTCCTGAGGAACCTCCACACTGTTTTCCAGAGGGGCTGTACCAGTTTACATTCCCACCAACAGTGTAGGAGGGTGCCCGTTTCTCCACATCCTCGCCAGCATCTAGAGTTCTCTGATTTGCTCATTTTAGCCACTCTGACTGGCGTGAGGTGGTATCTCAGTGTGGTTTTGATTTGTATTTCCCTGATGAGGAGGGATGCTGAGCATCGTTTCATGTGTCTGTTGGCCATCTGGATGTCCTCTTTGGAGAAGTGTCTGTTCATGTCTTCTGCCCATTTCTTCACTGGGTTGTTTGTTTTTCGGGCGTGTAGTTTGGTGAGTTCCTTATAGATTCTGGATATTAACCCTTTATCTGATATGTCATTTGCAACTATCTTTTCCCATTCCGTTGGTTGCCTATTAATTTTCTGGGTTGTTTCCTTGGCTGTGCAGAAGCTTTTAATCTTGATGAGGTCCCAACAGTTTATTTTTGCTCTTGATTCCCTTGCTTTTGGGGATGTGTCAAGTAAGAAGTTGCTGCGGTGGAGGTCAAGGAGGTTGTTTCCTGCTTTCTCCTCTAGGGTGTTGATAGTTTCCTGTCTCACGTTCAGGTCCTTTATCCATTTTGAGTTGATTTTTGTGCATGGTGTGAGAAAATGATCTAGTTTCATTCTTCTGCATGTTGCTGTCCAGTTCTCCCAACACCATCTGTTAAAAAGGCTGTCTTTTTTCCATTGGATATTCTTTCCTGCTTTGTCAAAGATCAGTTGGCTGTATACTTTTGGGTCCACTTCTGAGTTCTCAATTCTGTTCCATTGGTCTATGTGTCTGTTTTTGTGCCAATACCATACTGTCTTGAGGATGACAGCTTTGTAGTAGAGGCTGAAGTCTGGGATGGTGATACCTCCCGTTTTGGTTTTATTTTTCAGTATTACTTTGGCTATTCGGGGTCTTTTGTGGTTCCATACAAATTTTTGGATAGTTTGTTCTAGTTTTGAGAAGTATGCTGGTGCAATTTTGATTGGAATTGCATTGAATGTGTAGAGTGCTTTAGGTAGTAATGACATCTTAACTATATTTATTCTTCCTATCCATGAGCATGGAATGTTTTTCCATTTCTTTGTGTCTTCTTCAATTTCCTTCATAAGTTTTCTATAGTTTTCATCATACAGATCTCTTGTATCCTTGGTTAGGTTTATTCCGAGGTATTTTATGGTTTTTTGTGCAATTGTGAATGGGATCAGTTTCTTGATTTCTCTTTCTGTTGCTTCATTATTGGTGTATAAAAATGCAACCGATTTCTGTACGTTGATTTTGTACCCTGCAACTTGGCTGAATTCTTGGATCAGTTCTAGTAGGCTTCTGGTGGAGTCTGTCGGGTTTTCTATGTAGAGTATCATGTCATCTGCGAAGAGTGAAAGTTTGACTTCCTCTTTGCCAATTCTGATGCCTTTGATTTCCTTTTGTTGTCTGATGGCTGATGCTAGGACTTCCAGCACTATGTTAAACAACAGTGGTGAGAGTGGACATCCCTGTCGTGTTCCTGATCTCAGGGGGAAAGCTCTCAGTTTTTCCCCGTTGAGGATGATGTTAGCTGAAGGCTTCTCATAGATGGCTTTGATGATGTTTAAGTAGGTTCCTTCTATCCCAACTTTCTCGAGAGTCTTTATTAAGAAGGGATGCTGTATTTTGTCAAATGCTTTTTCTGCATCTATTGACAGGATCATATGGTTTTTATCTTTTCTTTTATTGATATGATGGATCACATTGATTGATTTGCGAATGTTGAACCAGCCCTGTAACCCAGGAATGAATCCCACTTGATCTTGGTGGATGATTCTTTTGATATGCTGCTGGATTCGATTTGCAAGGATCTTGTTGAGAATTTTTGCATCCGTATTCATCAAGGATATTGGCCTATAGTTCTCTTTTTTTGTTGGATCTCTGTCTGGCTTGGGAATCAGAGTGATGCTGGCTTCATAAAATGAGTCCGGGAGTTTTCCTTCGACTTCTATTTTTTGGAATAGCTTGAGAAGAATTGGGATTAATTCTGTTTTAAATGTCTGGTAGAATTCCCCAGGGAAACCATCAGGTCCAGGGCTCTTATTTGTTGGGAGATTTTTGATCACTGATTCGATTTCTTCACTCGTTATGGGTCTGTTCAGGTTTTCTATTTCTTCCCGTGTGAATTTTGGTAGTGAGTGTGTGTTTAGGAATTTGTCCATTTCTTCTAAGTTGTCCAATTTGTTGGCATATAATTTTTCATAGTATTCCCTGATAATTGCTTGTATTTCTGAGGGGTTGGTTGTAATAAGTCCATTTTCATTCATAATTTTGTCTATTTGGGTGCTCTCTCTTTTCTTTTTGATAAGCCTGGCTAGAGGTTTGTCAATTTTGTTTACTTTTTCAAAAAACCAACTCTTGGTTTCATTGATCTGTTCAATTGTTTCTTTGGTCTCTATGTTGTTTATTTCTGCTCTAATTTTTACTATTTCTCTTCTTCTACTGGGTTTAGGGCGTTCTTGTTGCTCTGCCTCTAGCTCCTTTAGGTGAGCTGTTAGATTTTGGACTTGTGCTTTTTCTAATCTCTTGAAATAGGCCTGGAGAGCAATGTACTTTCCTCTTAGGACTGCCTTGGCCGCATCCCATAGATTTTGAATTGTTGTGTTTTCATTTTCATTTGTTTCCATATATTTTTTAATTTCCTCTCTAATTGCCTGATTGGCCCATTCATTCTTTAGAAGGGTGTTCTTTAACCTCCATGTTTTTGGCGGTTTTCCAGACTTCTTCCTGTAATTGATTTCAAGTTTCAAAGCATTGTGATCTGACAGTGTGCATGGTATGATCTCTATTCTTTTATATTTATTGAGGGCTGCTTTATGTCCCAGTATGTGATCTATCTTGGAGAATGTGCCATGCGCACTTGAGAAGAAAGTAAATTCCCTGGCCTCAGGATGTAAAGTTCTAAATATATCCGTCAGATCCATCTGGTCCAATGTGTCTTTCAAGTCCATTATTTCTTTAGTGATTTTCTGTCTGGTTGACCTATCCATTGCTGTAAGCGGAGTATTAAAGTCCCCTGCTATTAGCACATTCTTATCTATAAGCTTGTTTCTGTTTGTGATTAATTGTTTTAGATATTTAGGTGCTCCCATATTCGGTGCGTAGACATTTATGATTGTTAGTTCTTCCTGATGGATGGACCCTGTAATTATTATGTAGTGCCCTTCTTCATCTCTTGTGATTGTCTTTAATTTAAAGTCCAGTTTGTCTGATATAAGTATCGCTACTCCGGCTTTCTTTTGATTTCCTGTAGCATGATATATATTTCTCCATCCCCTTACTTTTAATCTGAAGGTATCTTCCCGTCTAAAATGAGTTTCTTGTAGACAGCATATTGATGGATTTTGTTTTTTAATCCATTCTGCTACCCTATGTCTTTTGATTGGAGCATTCAGCCCATTTACATTCAGTGTTATTATTGAAATATGTGGGTTTAGAGTCTTTGTATCTTTTGTAGGGTTCATGTTTGTGGTGGTGTCTCTGGTATCTTTGTTCCTTGCAACCTTTCCTTCAGAGCATCCCCCTCAGGATTTCTTGTAGGGCTGGCTTCGTGGTGACAAATTCTTTCAATTTCTGTTTATTTGGAAAGGTTTTTATCTCTCCTTCTATTTTGAATGACAGGCTTGCTGGATAGAGGATTCTTGGCTGCATATTTTTACTGTTCATCACATTGAAGATTTCCTGCCATTCCTTTCTAGCCTGCCAAGTTTCAGTAGATAGGTCTGTCACCACTCTGATAGGTTTCCCTTTGTATGTTAGGGCCCTTTTCTCCCTAGCTGCTTTCAAAATTCTCTCTTTGTCCTTGTATTTGGCCATTTTCACTATGATATGTCGTGCAGAAGATCGATTCAGGTTACGTCTGAGGGGAGTCCTCTGAGCCTCTTGTACTTCCACATTTACTTCCTTCCCCAGGTCGGGGAAGTTCTCTGCTATAATTTGTTCCAGGACTCCTTCAGCACCTTTCCCTCTCTCTTCCTCTTCTGGGATTCCTATGATACGGATATTGTTGCGTTTGACCGTATCGCTGAGCTCTCGAATTCTTCTTTCCTGTTCCTGGATCAGTTTGTCTCTTTTTTTGTCAGCTTCTTGTTTTTCTATAATGGTGTCTTCTAAATCACTTATTCTCCTTTCTGCCTCTTCAATCCGTGCATTGGAGGCCTCTAATTTATTATGGATCTCATTTATCGCATTTTTTAATTCTTCATGCCTATTTTTATTTTCCATTCTGTCTGTAGCCATAGTTTCTTTGATGTCCCCTATGTTTTTTTCAAGCCCAGCTATTAATTTTACCATTATTATTCTAAAATCTTGTTCAGTGATGCTGCTGATATCTGTTTTGAGTAGTTCATTAGCTGTCATTTCTTCTTGGAGTTTCTTTGGAGGAGAGCTCTTTCGTTTCGTCATTTTAGTTAGCTTTCTGGCTCATGTTGGTTTTAAAGACCTGTTATGTTTTCTGTTTCTATGAGCGCTGCTATATCCAAGAAGACTCTTTGACTGTCCAGGGCCAATCCTTTCAGAGAGTGTTTTTTGAATGGTATCTCTTGGTCTCTCTTGTTGGGACCTTGGTTCTTTTATTTTCCTATTCGTAGTGATATTTGGGACTCTCCACCTTGTGTACTCTAGCTTGTTTCTTGAGGTAGCCCTGGAAAAGAAAACAGACAGACAAACACACAGGGAGCAGGAGCACACAAACGCACAGGCTAATTCAACTAACATGCAAAGTGAGAGGGAAACGAAAAAGTTAAGAGAAAAGACGGAGGAAGGAGGGCGAATAATACGGAGTATAAAATACATAAAAGGGTCAAAAAGGGGAAAAGAAAAGGAAAAAAGAAGAAGACCGATGGACAAAGAATGGTTTAAAGCATATACCTGGATTTCCCAGCTACAGTTAAATAGCCGTGTGTATGCAGTGCTGGTTGAAGAGCATAGAGAAAGAGAGAGAAGGCAGGGCGGGATGAGGCAAAATTGGAAATAGAATGAATAGGCAGAAGGGATACGAAGCTTTTATCAAAGAGGTAACGGTTAGAATATGGTTGGATAGGTGAGAGATTGATGCTGGTATTATCCAGAGAAACTATATAGTCTAATTACTCCTGAGAGAAAGAGATGAAAATGTCGGTAGGTGTAGAATTTACATTTACAGAATGGACTCGTTGTGATTGTTTAAGCAAGCTGGCGACCAGAGGTAATCAGGTCAGTGTTCTGGGGAAAAAAGAGAGAAAAGAGAAAGAAGAAGACAAAAAGAAAGAGAAAAAAAGGGGGAAAAAAGGGAGGAGGGCGCCTCTCAGGCAGGGATGGGCGTGGCGTGATCCAATGCCTCAGGCGGGAGCTCTGCCTTGGCGGTTGTGGGGAGGAGAGTGATGGTGCTCCAATTCCTCTTGAACCAAGCGCTGCACCTCGCTTTTTTGGGCGTGTAAACTCCCTGTACTGGGGGCGCAGCCGAAGTTGGTTGCACTCTTCAACCCAGGCCAGTCCCAATCTCCAAATCCCAGTCCGTGTGCCCCACTGAAATTGCCTTAGACACAGCTTCCCAGGCAACCCCCTCGGGCAATTCCAGGCCCCCTGCCAAGCTCTGGGGGTGGAGTCAGAATCACTGCTTCCTTCTCTGGGTCGGGCTGGTGAGCATAGGCGGGGGCTTGCCTGCCGGGTGCTCTGAGCCCGACCCCGCTGGAGTGAGGAAAACCGGGTCCCTCTATGGCTCGTCACCCGAAACACGACCTCACAGGCAAATTTCCCAGTTTTTAGTTCTTTGCCTTCCCTCCAGAGCCCCAGCCAGCCAGGGGCGCGGACGCCCGGTGTCCGCGCGGCTCTTTCAGGGGCCCCAGCCGCCCGGGAGCCACAATGGCGGCAGGCGTGCCACTGCTCTGAAGTCCAACCGGCCAGCAACCCGCACAAAGAAGCAGTTTGTGTGCTCAGCCCCCTGGGACCAGTTGGTGCGAGGGGACCTGGTGTGCAGGTATTTGGCAAGTACGGTGTTTCTCTGCCCCGAGCGTAGGTTTTTCCCCCCCCGAACGGAGGTTTTTCTGTTCCGGACTCTCTCCTTTTCCCCTCTCACTTCCCATAAAGGGTAGAGGGGGATTGCCTCCCACCCTGGCGTCTCGGATCCCGGCCAGAATTTATCTTCCCCAGTTCGCACTCAAGTTAGAAGCCTCTCTCAGTGGATTATGCGTCCTTTTTCTCCCAGTCTCTCAGGTTTTGTAAGGTTTCCAATGACTTCAGATCTTTTCTGTGTGATGTGTGGGCGCGAGTGCAAGTACGGAACTCCTTACTTCTCCGCCATCTTGACCCCTCTCCTCCCTCTTTTTGTTTCTTAAAGTGCCTTTTCAAGCCTTTGTTATCTTAAAAACGTTTGGTTAACAGTCAATTTCTTATATACTTACAGAAATATTTTGTATATTTGGTAACATGAATCCCTTATCAAAGATGTCTGATGCAAAATAGGCTATGGCTTGTGGCTTTACTCTCCTAATGTCTTTTGATAAATACATGTTCCTAATCTTAATAGAGGCCAATTTATTAACTTTCCTTTAGTACTTTTTATTCCGTTGCAAAAAAATTTGCCTACTCCAAGATCATGAAAGTATTTTCTTATGTTTTTTTTAAAGTTTTATGGTTTTAGTATTCACATTTACACCTGGAATTACTCTTGTCTTATTGTGTAAGTGTCAAGATTCATTTTTTCCTTTTATGGATAACCACTTGTCCCAGAACCATTTATTGAAAATCTATCCTTTATCCACTAAATTGAAGTGTGACATTTGTCATAAATCACTGTTACTAACTTAATTGCTGTAGCTTTTAAAAATTTTTGAATCCTGCCGTGTCAGTCTTATAGCATTTTCATCTTTTACTTCAAGATTGCAAAACCTATTCTTGGCCCTTTACATTTCTATAGAACGTTGAATATTAGCCTGTCAATTTCCACAAAAACTTTTTTTTGAGATTTAAGTTAGAATTTCCTCAAACTAGAGATGAATTCACAGACAACTGACATCTTTACAATATTGCATCTTTCAATGTACAAAGATGGCATTAACCTTTATTTGTCTAGGTCTTATTAAGTTCTTCAATAATATTTTACAGTTTTTGGTTTAAGATATATTTTTCATTAGATTTGTTCCTAAGTATTTGATACTTTTAGGTCTAATATAAATTACTTTATTTTCCAATTATTATTGCTGGTATAAAGACATAAAATTAATGACTCTACTAATCTTATACCCAGAGAGGTTGCTAGAGTATTTTATTAATTCTAAAACTTTGACTGTAGGTTTTTTGAAATACCCTATGTACCTAATCATGACATCTGCAAATAATGATCATTTTATAACTTTCTTTTAAAACCTTATGCATTTTTAAAAGTTCTGTTGCCATAGCTAGGATCTCCTGTGCCATATTTAATCAATTGATATTGGTGGACAAATATTTCTCATTCAAGATCTCAGGGTTAAACCTTTTAATATTTCAACTTTAAGTATAATATTCACTATAGACATTTTGTTATTACTCTTCCTCTGTCGTATCTACAGATAAACCATTGCTTGCTTAGCAATTTTTAAAATCATGAATACATATTGAAATTATTATATAAAAGTTTTTCTTTCCCTATTCAGGTATACATTTTTCCTCTTTGATTTTATTAGTGTGGGAATTTGCATTGATTGACTTTGAATGGTAAAGCTATCTTGCTTTTGTGGAATAAACTTAACTTTATCATGATACACATTCCTTTTTGTAGATTGCAGACTGGATTTGATTAAAAAATATTATGTTTAGAATTTTATGCATTTATGTTCCTGAGAGAAATTAGTCTATAATTTGCCTTTTTGGTGATGTATTTGTTATATTTTGCTACTAAGGTATGACTACTTCATAAAATAAGTAATCATTTTTACATAAGTTTATGAGAATTCACCATTGAAGTAATATGGGTCTAGAGATTCATTGTAAGAAAGTCATTTTGGCTTTAATTTCTTTAACAGGTATTTTAATATCTTGAAATGAAAATTTAGATCATTGATATTAGCCTTTTTTCTATTTCTCTATGTATTCATAAATTATATATGATATTTGTAAGAGTTTCAAACACAGCTTTAGCTGCTTCCGACAAATTTTGGTGTATCTCTCCCATTATTATTTAGTTAAAATATTTTCCATTATTAAGTTCTATTTCTTTGATTCATGGGATATTTACAAGTATAATGGTTCATTTCTTGATATTTGGGCATTTCCACTTGTATCTTACCAATTTTTAGCTTAGCAGTACTTAATTCTTGGCTGTTAGAGAGCTTACATGATTTAAAACTTCTGAGTGTAATGAGATATATGATCCGGCAGATGGCTAAGCCCAGTTAAATAGTCCATGAGCAGTTGAAAATACTATAGGGTCAGCTAAAAATCAGTCACAACACCCAAATAAGCCACCTGATTTCTAGGGGAATAGTACTAGAAAATTAATAAAGATGAAATTCTCATGCAGGAAGAGAATTAACATATTTTTTTTTATAGAAGACCAATGTAAGTCCTTAGAACACTTCACCTCTATTTACAGTCCCATATTTTTGTGAATATTTTCTTGTTTTTTAATTATGCCCTCCTTTTACATACCACACACATTTATAAAATATTTTTATATATAATTTCCAACTTATAGAGAAGTATGAGGACATCTCATATAGAGCCACACACAAATTTACCAATTGTTTCCATTTTTGCCCCATTCTTTTTATCATTTTATATATATATATATAAATTGCAATATATATATATATATATATGTATATATATATTTCAAGTCTCAATCTACTATGGCCTTTCTATGGTGCAATTCTCCAGGCCTCCTAACTGAGACATGTGGTATTCCGTAAGACATCTCCCTGAAACCTGAGCCTACTTGTCTCTCTTCTCAGAGATGTGAGGTTGCTGAAAATTCTCCTTTCTCCCACTTGTTGCTTGACTTCTAGTCTGCTTGCCTTAAGTGGTTTAATTAGAACATGCCTTTACTGGAGAATGAATTCCCAAAGTAATTCTGTCTTCACAGTGCCTCCCCTTGCTGAAGGGTGGTAGTCCTTCATGTCTTATTTGGTATGGGAGCACCAAACTCCATCCAAATCTCTGCTGGTTTCTCTGGTCTTAGAACCACTCTCAGTCCAGCCTCTATCTTCTTGCTTTGCAGTTGTGTTGGCCAATGACCCAAGTAGAAAAGCTGATTTATGAATAGAGCTCAGAAAATTTCTTTCTCTTCAGTCTAACTGCTCAGGTCTGGCTGTCTTGGCATCTTCTGATGTCATCAAACACATGTTTTTGTATTTTATATTGCTTAAAAGTTTTTTTTTTCTTCAGTGGCAGCATTAGCCTGGTACATAGCTGAGATCCATATCTCTTACTTTCGTATTTCTAACAAACATGCTCAAGGCTGCTTTTTAAAAAATCATATATGTAGTATATTTACTCAAAGTGAAGATTTATTTTTTATACCTTCCCCTTAGAAAAATGTACACACTTCTCTAATGCCAATACTTTCCAAATATATACATAATTATTTTAAAATAATATTTAATAAATATTTAGATTTTATTATAACTATGAGAATATTTTGATCCATGTACAATGATTATATTTCTTTTCATATACTACAATATATTTTTCCTGGACTTGAATAATTGCATTTACTTATTTTTATTTCCTTTTGGTCACTGTTTGAGTTCCCTGTCATTGCTGTAACAAATGACCACAAACTGGTGGCTTAAAATAACACAAATTTATTCTCTTAGAGGTCGGGAGGCCAGATATATAAAATCAGTTTCACTGAGCTAAAGTCTAGATGTTAGTAGGGCTAATTCTTTCTGGAAGACCTAGGAGGAAATCATTTCCTGTCTTTTCTAGCTTCTGGATGACGTCTTCATTTCTTGCCTCATCACTCCTTCCTTCTGTCATTCCAATTTCTTGCTTCCATTGTCATATCTCCTACTTTCTCTTTTGACTATCTCCATTTCCTCTTATAAGGACTTTTGTGGTTATATGTAGGGCCCATCCTAATAACCCAAGATAATCTCTTCATCTTAAGATCATCACTTTATTCTCATCTATAAGTCTCTTTGGCTGTAAAAAGTAACAACATATTCACAAATTCCAGGAATTAGAAGTAGATATCTTTTGGGAGTCCATTATTTAGCCTGGCATATTAATTCAGCCTCAAACTATCTCATAAAAATAGGATTCTTAATAATACCAATCATATCAGGAAGGTTTTAATTTCATTTTATTCTTGCATACATACTCCTTGAATAAAGTAATCATTCTCTGATCTGGCTATTGCTGGCCTGGATTCTTTTTCATTGTTTTGGAAACATCATTTACTTTTCTGTTTCCCGGGTTACATGCCTTCTCTTCATTGATTAATTCCCTTATTTTGGTGAAACAAATCTTTCAGCAACTTCCTGAGAAAGAATCCACAGAGGTATTTTGTGGTGCCCATACATATATGAAAATGCTTTTATCCTTTCTTTCCACTTGATTGACAATGTTGTGTAAGACTTTTGGTCTCCATGTCTAGTTTTCTTCTTGTACCTCAGATGACAATAAGGTGGTAAATCCCAGCCCTTTTGCAGTGAGGTAGGTAGGGCCTTGCTATCAGTTTTGGAGGCTATATGTCACTTCTGGTCCAAAGAATTTGAGAGCTTAGTGCAATCTGCTGACTTTCATGTTTGCAAAAGTTACATTGATGCCATGGATTGAGATGAGGGAGCCACAAATGAAACAGCTCATCCTTGCATTACTGAGTCACTGCTTCTAAGTAAGCCATCTGGGAGAGCTGCCCAACTTGAGGAGGTCTTTGTATGAGTAAGAAATAAATTTATGTATTTAACTTCTGAGATTTGGGGATTATTTGTTACTACCAAATAACCGAGCCTATTCTCATGTAAGCAGGTATGAAATTTTTGATTTCATGTATTTTTTCCTGGTCATATTGAAAGTATATCTCCATTGTCTTCTAGCTTTCAATGTTGGCTAAGGAGTTTAAGATTCTTAAGATTTCTGATTCCTTTTTACAATTCGTTTTCTTCCTATCAAAATAGTTTAGAATCTTTATTCGCCATTTTCAGAAGTGCCATGAGAATATGCCTTGTGAGTTTTTTACTTCAGGTTATGGGCACTTTATAGGCTCTTCATCCTAGAAAGTTATTTTTTTTCAGTTGTAACAAATTTTGCTATATTTGAAAAATATTTCCCTTTCATCTTCTTTGTCCTGTCTTTCTGGAACTTCACATAGCTGGATATTATGCCTCCTAGATTAGTCCTTTAGTATTCTTATCTGTGTTATTCAGTTTCCATTATTTAATATTTTCTTCTGGAATATTTTTTCAACTTGATGTTCCAAATATTTTATTAATTTTTAAAAATTACTTTTCATATTCTAATTTCCAAGAACATTGTTCTTGCTTTATGAGTAATCTTTTTTTAAATAGCACCCTTTTTATTTTATGGATGCAATATTTTATCTTTCTGAGGGTATAGTTTTATAATATTCTCATCTATTCTATATAATCTCTATTCTCCAATTAGTTTATGCTATTTGTTTATGTTTTGTTTTGGAGCAGAAGCTATTTGCCTTTATATTAAAACTGTTCATCAAAAACTGGCTGCCCATTTTTATTTGTGAGTAAGGTACTGAAGCTGATAAGTTACTTGTGTTTAGGTAGGACTTAATGAGTGGCTGGATTCAGTTATAAGTGGTGAAACAAAGCTGGATATTTAGTTTAACAAAAAATAAACTATTATGTCCTGCTTTGTGCTATAAACTGACTATTAGTTTTTTGAGACTGAAGTATGAGAATATTGTAGAATTATTAGAATTACTTCATCTTTTTTTAAATAAGACATTTAATTTGTCAAGTGTTGTCAAGTCCAGAGTCTTCCTGATGCAACTTCTCAGAGAGTAAACATCTAGGCTTTCTGTGGGAATGAAGGAGTAATTATCTGCTGCCCCAGGGCAGGAAGGATATCCTGGATTCTATCTTTTTAAACTGGCTTCGAGCCAGTCCTCTTGTTTTTAGTCCCATTTGCACTCTTTAAAGATAGCTGATGCCTCCAGTTTCTCAGCATGTTCGGGATTCTGTTGTGAGAATAAATATGTTTTCTGGCTTCTCATCTTCACACATATTTATACCCTCTTCACCCCAAATCTATACTTTTGGCTTTCAACTTTCCAAGCTTAACTAAGTCAGCTACTGCTACTTTCAATTTATTTTTCACCTTCCATAATTTTGTTGACATCACTCCTTGGCTATAATGTCTTCTCCCATTAGCTTGTGTGTATTCAGATTGATATGCTTTAATTGAAGTCAACTGCCTCAAATTATCACTGTATCTTTTGGGAATTTGGTCATGGTATCCTCTATCCTTCCTTATTCTCTATTTCTTATTCTAGGTGAAAACATATTTTTAAACGTTAGAATTAAACAATAAAGTCTTATCTTCCTTTTGCCATAAGATATATTTGCCAATGAAAAAGATAGATTTCCAGGACTCTGATTAGTCCCTGTGATTTCACACAAGATGACCTTGTAGTTAACAAGTAGATTAATATACAATGGTGGGCAGGAGTCAAGAGTGTTCTCATATAATTCACAGACATAATATGATGTCTATTGGTTACCATATTGCTCTGAAAAACAGACATCTTCTAGTTGTAGTGATTTTGCTGTTTGTTTTTTTTAAAAATACTTCAGTTCCCTGTTTACTCCTCCCCATGTATACACAGAATAAATCCATAATGGCTAACGTATCTGTATAATTGAGATATGATTGCTCTGGGATAGATTAGAGGGTACCTAGGAATGAGGGTGAGAATGTGATGAAGGTATATCTGTCATGCTCTGCTCTAAATAGATTCTGTCTTCTCTGAGGTGCAAGCCAGCAGCATGTCTGGATGATTATTTCTAACCACCTTCATGCTTGCTATTCTGTTGGCATTTCATTATTTTTTTTATTGTTTTGTGGACATTTCTTTTGGGATCTGGTTTCTACTGCCTTTTCAACTTTGTTTTAATAAGTAATTCAAAAGGAAGGGAACTTTAATCTGGAAAATCTCCATCATGTTTGTGCTAATAAAGAATACCATAGAGACTCTTAAATACAGAGAACAAAATAAAGATTGCTGAGGGTGGGTGGTGGGGGGAATTAGGTGAGGGAATGGGCCAAATTGTTGATGGGCATTACGGAGGACACTTGATGGGATAAGCACTGGGTGTTATATTTAAATCACCAATCACTAAATTCTACTCCTGAAACCATTTCTACACTATATGTTAACTAACTTGGATTTAAATTAAAAAAAAAAAACTTTGTTAACAAACATGGACTCTTAAGTAGCTTTCAAAATAAATGAAACTATTACTTTTTAGAGCTAAGAGCCTTTGTTTTTCTAAGTATTTTCTAATTCCACACAAGGATCATATTAATTGCTGATTAGTGATCAATTTTCTGATAATATTCCCTTCAGGCTCTCAAACATCAAGATCAATTTTTATTTAAAATACATTCATATTTATTAGTATTATTTCTATATTCATGATTAAAAAGAAGATGCCAAATTACTTGTATTGTAAATGATGTTCTCTTAAATGGAATGAAAACATTTTTTGTCTAACTAATACAGTTGATTAAAGATCTAAAAGTGAATCGCACGGGTTCCTGGGTGGCTCAGTCAGTTAAGTGTCTGACTTAGGCTCAGGTCATGATCTCACAGTCTGTGGATTCAAGTCCTGCATCAGGCTCTGAGCTGTCAGCACAGAGCCTGAAGCCTGCTTTGGATTCTGTGTCTCCCTCTCTCTCTGCCCCTCCCCTGTTCTCTGTCTTTCTCAAAATAAAATAAAGACATAAAAAATTTAAAAAAATAAAAATAAAAGTGAATTGCAGGGGTGCTTGGGTGGCTCAGTGGGTTGAGACTATGACTTTGGCTCAGGAACTGATCTTGCGGGGTTCATGAGTTCGAGCCCAACATTGGCCTCTGTGTGACAGCGTGGAGCCTAGAGCCTGCTTCAGATTCTGCGTCTCCCGGCTTATGTCTGTCTGTCTGTCTCTCTGTCTCTCTCTCTCTCTCAAAAATGAATAAACATTTAAAAAATTAAAAAAAAGGAATTGTAAGTGACTGTTCCAAATCAAGTTGAAGCATAGCAGATGATAGATTTAAAATGCTCATGCTGCCCAGATACACCATTTTATAGGTATAATTTTCTTAACTTCAACTTAAAGTAGCTATAATGATACTTTGTTAGCTATGTGGCATCTAATGTCGGTAACTTGCTCCATCTTCTGAAGCTTCAATAACATGTGATGAAATGCATGAGAAAAATAATAGAAGTTGTTATTCATTTTTATCAAAAGGTAAACATTCAGGTCTCCTGTCATGCAGGAATGGTCTCCATGTGTCTTCTTAGAGTCATGGACAAATCACCCCAAAGTTACATATTTCATTTCAGATGAGAGAGTAAAAAATCAAATGAACCACGTACTTTTGATTTCAAGTTTTATATTCTTAAATAAAATTCTTTTAGAAGTAGAGGGTTTATCTATAATATTATCTATAATAATCTATAAAATTTCTGTTTAGCCTTTAGTCAGAGCTTATATTGCTTATAAAGTAAGAAAGATTCCAGTATTAAGCACTTATTGTTTCTTTTCTTTTTGATAATAGCAATTCTGACAGGTGTGAGTGAGGTGATATCTCATTGTGATTTTGATTTGCATTCCCCTGATGATTACTGATGTTGTACATCTTGTCATGTGCTTGTTGGTCATGTGTATGTTTTCTTTGGAAAAATGTCTATTCAGGTGCTCTGTCCATTTTTTAATGAGACTATATGGGGTTTTTTTGGTGTTGAGTTGTATGAGTTCTTTATATATTTTAGATATCAATCTTTTATTGATATATCATTTGCATCCCCCCATTCAGTATGTTACCTTTTTTTGTTGTTGTTGATGGTTTCTTTTGCTGTGCAAAGCTTTTTATTTGATGTAGTCACAGTAGTTTACATTTGCTTTCTTTCCCTTGTCTGAGGAGCCATATCCAGAAAAATGTTGCTAAGGTCAGTGTCCAAGAGATTACTGCCTATGTTTTCTTTTAGAAGTTTTATTGTTTCAGGTGTTACATTTAGGTCTTTAATCCATTTTGAGCTTATTTTTGCTGTATGGTATAAGAAAGTAGTTCAATTTCATTCTTTTGCATGTAGCTGTCCAGTTTTCCCAACATCATTTACTGAAGAGACTGCCTTTTCCCCAATGTATATTCTTGCCGCCTTTGTCATGTATTAATTGATCATATAAAGTTGAGTTTATTTCTGGGCCGCTATCTTATTTTATTGACCTATGTGTCCTTTTTTTGTGACAGTAAGATACTGTTTTGATTACTACAGCTACTATAACATTGTATGTCAACTATACTTCAATTCAATTATAATTAATTAATGAAACTAATTAGTTAATAGTAAAGGAGATTTTCCTCGATAACCGAGGTAGGCCTGATACAGTAAGTTGAAAGGTCATAAGGACAGATTTGAGGCTTCTTTGAGGAAGAAATTCTGTGTTTGGACTATAATTTTAGTATATGCCTTACAGATCCAGCCCGTCCTTCCTGCCTGCTTTAGGGATTTCAGACTTGGTTAATTACTCCAACAACCGTGTAAGCCAATTCCTTGCAATAAATCTCTTAAAATATAAAATAAATAAATTTTTTGCAGGTTTTTAAAAAATATTAAATATCATTGATAGAATTGGATCTTAGGCTTCCTATTTCTATTTCTCCTTTTCAGGAATTAGCCATTATCCTGAAGTTGGTGATATACTTTTTTTAAGTTTATTTATTTATTTTGAGAGAGAGAGAGAGAGAACTAATGCATGCTCACAAGCAGGAGGCGGGACAGAGAGAGGGAGAGAAAGATTCCCAAGCAGACTCTAAGCTGCAGGGCTTGATCTCACAAACCAGGAGATCATGACCTGAGCCAAAATCAAAAGTCAGACGCTTAACCAACTAAAACACCCATCCACTCCAGTTGGTGATATGCTTTTGATATGTTTTTGATATATATACATACATATATCTCCTTAAATAATACGTAAAATTATTTTAGGTGTTTTTAAAAAAATGTACACAAATATCATCTGTATGAATTGTTTAGGTACTTGGTTTGTTTTCTTGACCTGATGGAAAGAAGCAGTGCTCAAATAAGTTACAAAAAGATTCTAAGCAACTTATGTTTCCATATTGAAGGGACTCTCCAAATATAATGCTGAAATAATTATATTCATGGATTGACATTTTTACCATTTATCCCCACAAGTAAAAAATAACCTCATAAGAATACAAGAAGAAACAGATAGTCTATTTATCATGGAAATATAAAATTAGGGCATGATACTTCTCTGTTAAAAACATATATTCATATATATATATGTATATATATACATATATTCATATATACGTGTGTGTGTGTATATATATGTATATACATATGTTTCCAGATGACAATGATGTAATGTCTATAAAAATTTTAGGGAAAATTTATAAGAAAATTTCCACATATAATGGAGCTATAAAATTAGTGTGTAAGGAAGGATAAAGACACAGTGTCTTTTGGAACTTCTAGCAGGTAAATGCTTCAAGATCAATCCGTAGATCCATATCTTCAAATTCAGACCCCTTGCTGTATACCAGACCTCCACCTTTATTCTTTTAGTGTGTCTTTTTAGATCTCCAGATACATTGTTTTGCCTGAACTTATCAACCATTCAAGTGATTGGTTGCCTGATTTTTTTCAGTACACTTGATCAATACAAAGTCTAGACATTGTGGATTCTCTGTGGAAAACTTATGGTAGTTTGAGTTGGAACTGCAGATAGAATCTCTAGAAATTATTTTTTAATGAAAGATTATGGCAGTACATATCCTTTCATCTTTCTCACAAATGTTAACGACAGTTGCCAGGTGTAGAGACTCTAGGCCATTTGTGTGAGTTTGGGTTCCCCAGAATCTTTTATCCTTCAGATAAAAATTGAAATTAAAGCAAATCTCCAAAAAAGGATAATCTCAAAACTGGTATAAGGAACCAGGGAAGTAAGCCAAAAGAACAAGGGCAGCAAGCAAGAGGTACATTACCAAGCTTGTGCCACTGTTGGTAATCAGAGCTTAAGGTTGTTGGAGAACTCTGGAATTCCTTGTATAACATGTGCTTCATCCATGAGGTAGGAACTTGGGACTTTTTTACACCTGCCCCCATCAGGTGTTATTGAGGGCTGTTCCTGGGTGGTAAGGGTAGCTTAAGTTTTCTGGTACCTCTGACCTACTCTGGAGCAGGGAAGAGAGCACTCTTCTCTGAGGGAAGGTACTCAGGCAATTGAAAGTCCTCTGTGTAAGGCTCAAGGGGATATAGTTAGGACATCAAGGACATTTATTACAACATACTTTGGATAATTGGTGAGTGGACATATTAATTAGGTATATTAGGTGCTTCTAGCAAAATGTGAATGTCAGTATAAATTTAATGTTTCTATTAGCAGGGTTGAAGATTTAGGATACCAAAGATGATGAGGGGAATAAAAACAATGGCATAACTACAGCCATGGCTTATAATGCTAACGCCAGATAACATTTTGTTACAATGGCAGGTAAGGGAAGTAAAAAAGATTATAGGAACTAATAATCAGATAATAATAATATTAATTAATTAAAATGCCACCTCAGATGAAACTACAGATTGCAATACGTGGTAATAAAAATAATAAAATTTTATTTTAGAGGCTTGAAAAAGAGCAAGACTTTTTTAAAATGAACCATTTTAATTAATTTTCAGATATGCAGAGGAAGAGGAATTTATGATAGCAAGAGAGCAAATAAGATAAAATGTGAACAAAATTCTGCCTGTGGAAGCATTATGATTCACAGAGTTGCAGTTGTACAAGGTAGTGAGACTGGAAAGTTACAATGTCAAAATAGGACTGATGGAAATGTCAGATGATATTTTTACCCTTCTGACTTATTTTATTAAATTTACAGTCTTATGCATTGCAGACTATAAAAATACCTGATTTTTCATGGATCGTGGACAATAGAGGAAAAGGCTGGACAGTTCTAAAAGTGAATCAAAAAATGTGTATGGCAGTTGAGTTAAAGCAACTGATCCTTTTTGAGGACCACATCTGTTGAGATATAGGGTCCCGATTAATAGTACTCCATTTAATTGTTGGCTGAAGAAGAAGTGTACTCTAATACAACTCCATAGTGTTTGAGTCACTGATGATGAGGGCCACAAACATCATTCTTGGATCCTAGGAATGGAGGAGAATTTGGATTCTTTTCAGTTTTTATCATTTTATTCTGAATAGAGCTAAAACTAAATATTCTTTTCTGGCAAGAAGTAAAAAGCTAATTAAAACTGGAGAAGCTTAGAGTTAGAGATTAAACTCAACCCCAAGCCAAAAACATTATGTAAATCATCAACCTGTTGAAATGCAACTTGAGAATGGTATTTTCTGAGCTGTTGGGGTGAATGTACCCATGCCTGGAAACTGGGACTTTTGTCACTTTTACACTGAATGTCATTATTTTACTGGGACTATGATCTTGTCAAACCAGATGAACATTCTTCTCAATCAAATGCAGGAATTTAATATGACCTTAAGGACTCCTGCAGCCATCAGGAGAAAGGACTGAAGTGGGGGTGTGTCCAGAGGTCTTTGGCTTTAGTTGAACTAATTTCTCTAAAGCAAAGAATCTAACAAATGAAGTTGTGTTTATTCCATATAGTTCCTACTATATTGTGAGAATTTTTGTATACTTACTACTTTATAGTACTTTTTAATTAAAGGACTGATATGGGTAGTCTCCAGCATCCCAAATACAGAGGAAAATTTGTGATTGGATGGCATTACTTTATGTAGTATGTAAGGATGTAAAAGATGGAGAGGTGATTTTGTAAGGAGAAAGCACAGTCCTGATGTGACTGTGGAAGCTGAGTGCACACAGAGCTCTTCTGTCCTCCCCTACAAATGGGAACATGTGCTTTGGTGTGTGGTGAGGGTCTCCAGTTCTGCTCAGATGTGTGGAACAATCGGAATGAAATCACATGAGCAGAGGGCTGAGAAAACAGTGTGATTAGTATCTGATTATTAGTTAATATTATCTTTTAAAAGAATGTGGTCAAAAATCCTTATGATACATTCTTTTTCTTTTGGAGTTTTGAGACTTTTTAAAATTAACCAATTTATCAATTTAGGGCAGGGAAAAAGAACAAACCCCTGTTCTGAGTTTTGGCCAAGACTTTCTCCTAAATGATGTGCAATGATAAAATTGTAGTCAGTTCTGTAATATATGCTCATATTTTCATCTTCCCTATTCTCCAATTTGCTGAGACCTGCTTAGAAAAAAAATTTCACATGAATTATTCTATACATGCTAAAAAAGTCATTTGAAATTATTTACATGAAATATGGGTGATGTAGGAGAAAAATTGAATGATTTCTAAAAATCCCACATTGTTTTTGAGAAAAGCAATCAGCTCTGCAGATATTTTGAAAATATGGGAAAAATATGAAACCAAGAGGAGTGTTTTTTAAAATAACATATCCTGCAAATGATGTGGCATACTTGTTTGAACCTAGCTAAGGACATATCAAGACAATGAGACAAAATGGATTACAAATTAAGAAACCATGACAAAATGAAAACTAGATTCTAAAATCATACTTCCCGTTTAAAAATAAAGGTTGTTGGATGTTTGGGGCTGTCCAGAGAAACAGAACCAGTAGAACATGTGTGTGTGTGTGTGTGTGTGTGTGTGTGTGTGTGTGTGTGTGTGTGTGTGTAATTCTTGTGATGTATATAATCACAGAAATTGGCTCATATATAGTTTTAAAGACCAAGAATCCTATGATCTGCTGACTCCAAACTCAAGAACCAGCAAAATAGGAGGTGTAAATTCAATCTGAGTCTAAAGATATGAGGGGCACCTGGGTGGCTCAATCTGTTAAGCGTCTGACTTCAGCTCAGGTCATGATCTCAAAGTTTGTGGGTTCGAGTCCCGTGTCGGGCTCTGTGCTGACCACTAGCTCAGAGCCTGGAGCCTGTTTCAGGTTCTGTGTCTCTCTTTCTGACCCTCCTCTGTTCATGCTGCCTCTCTCTCAGAAATAAAAAACATTTAAAAAAATAATAATAAATAAAGATGAAAATGATAGGTTGAGAAGGGAAGCAATGGTCTAGGTGTCGGTCTGAGGCCAAAAGCTTGAGAACCAGGAACAATCGTGTCTGAGGGTAGGAGAAGGTGAATGTTCCAGCTCAAGCAAGGAAGTAGATTCCTTTTCCTCCACCTTTTTGTTCTATTCAGACCCTCAGTGACTTGGATAATGCCCACTCATGTCTTCATTACTCAATCTACTATTTCAGCTGCCCATCTCTTCTGGATACACTCATGGGGACATGCCCGGAAGTAATGTTTTACCACTATCTGACCATCCCTTGGCCCAGTCAAAGTGACACATAAAATTAACCATCCCATGAGATCATTCTGAGATCAAAGTTGTAAAATACTTTATACAGAAAGATAACAAGTTATTTTGGGAATCTTACATTTATATTCTATACTGAGAACAGAAATATCTAAATCAAACGCATGCACTAAAGTGTATCTTTTGTTATTACATTATTGGATGGAAGCATAAGGAAGCAGGGTTAGAGTACACTCATGAGGCACTCATGAGGTGGAGGTGGAGGTGGAGGTTTTAAGAGAACAATCTGACCAGAGTCACTAGGGGATGAAGGGAGGACATGCCCTAGTTCAGACAGGTTTGTTTCAAGTGTGGCAATTCCCGAAATAAAGGCCCTCTTGATGAGAATAATTTAGAGGCTGAACTGTCACCTACAGCAGAAGCTCAAGCAGAGCTCCAGACATTTATACTTGCCTGGTTTCATAGGAAACTGCAGGGAATTTATCTTTCACCTGGTTATGGAGACACACCAGTGATGTAGTGACTGGAGCAGGGCTTAGCCAGGCAAGAACTTGATTCTACCCCCTCCCTCAGCTGACCATAAAAACCACAAACTAATATTTCTTACTTTTACTTTTTATCTAGTTGGATCTTATCTGCTTGAAATTACTATAGGCTTATAAATTCAATTGGGATATCCAGGTCTCTGACATCCTTTATTCTCCTTGGAAACTTGCACAGGTTTCCAAGAAAAAATCAACAATCCTGATATGATATGTCTGTATGCCCAGAATGGATAGCAGAATATGCTATCCCTAAATATGTTTCTTCTACATCTGCAATAGGCATGCTGGCATGGGCAGGATGCTTGGAGGTTTCAGGAAAGCAAGAATTCTCTAAAACCTGCAATCATTTCAAGATTACTTAGGGATATTTTTTGGTAACTAGTAACAGAAATTCAACTCAATCTAGCTAATAAATGATAGATAGATAGATAGATAGATAGATAGATAGTCTTTTACAGTGAAAACTGGAGTATATTCTGTAATCTGGGATCCAGGGTGGGACCAACAAAGGAAACGGAGCAATGTGTGGGCCCCACTATGATTATTGCTTTCTACTTTTTTCTTAATATCTCCTTGCATATAAGTATATCAGATTTATTAAATATATATACTTAATAAAATTTCAAACACTAAAAAGTTACAGGAAATATTTTATCAGACCCTTCACTATGAATGCATTTATATTAACATTTTGTGGTATTTTCTATAGCCCTTCTGTACCTCTATTTTGAATAATCACTATTTTTTTTTGAGACCTGACATAGGTTGTTTATTCAGAACTTGCTAGATAGTCAGCCCCCATCACCTGTGTTTTGTCAGACTCAGTGCCAGGCAGGAGCAGTAGGAAGGCTTTATGGTGGAAAAAAGGGAAAACTTTAGCTATGCCCTGATTGGAGGCTGTTGGTGTGGGAAGCTACATATAGACAAGCAAACTGTAAGTGGGGCATTCTTTGTGATTCTTTAAGGATACATAGTTGGCTTTCTCTGGATGACTCTACACTTGATCTTAGACAAAAGGCCAAGAAAATGATCTCTCTGGATGATTCTAAGTCAGAAGTGGAGACTGAATATTTTTATATCATTCTAATATACATATCTGTACTTTTCTACCTAGAATGTTATAGATACTAAACAACATTTGAGGAACTTAAGTATTACATAAATTGTATCATTGGGATGCAAGTGGTTTTCAGTTTCTTTCTTCTCTCCACTTATTACCGCCTTTGAGTTCTGTTATGTTGACATGCACATCTATAGTTTATATATTTTAAATTATCAATAGTACATGTTGCAGGAATAAGCTTTAGTGCATGCTCAGTTGTGTGCTATTCCTATGTTTTGTGCTTACAAAGAGGGTGGTTTGTGGCAAACATCTTTGTTCATCTGTGTGAATGTGTTCTCTAGGGAACATTTTAGAATTGAAACTGCAGCCTCATAGATTTTGCGCCCCTCACCTTCAGCTTTACTAAGTGTTTCTAAATTGTTCTCTGAACTGACTCATAGTATATATTTTCACCAGTAGTGTACAAACTTCTCCATCTTCACGTCCCCATCCGAACAATTTTTTTGCCCATTTTAAGGAAATTAGGTAATACCTTGTATTTATTTTCTCCTCCCTGATTTTTGACATTGAATATTTTCTTGTGTTTTTCTTGTGTTTAAGAAATAATTCATGGGCCAAATAATATACCATATTGGGAACTGGAAAATGTTACAGCCAGATCAAAATGAAAACCTTACATATTAAAATATGTAGGAGTCAAAGTATCAGGGAAAGGTAACTTATTGGCTTTTGCTCAGGTGGAACAGAGAGATTCTCCCCTGAGAATTATATCTGCAGGTCTGTGCCTCACATGGATTCAAGTTCACAATTGTGTGCTAAGTACCTAGTCCAGGAAGTCTGTTAGTGCTAAACATGGTGGGGGGGGGGGGTGGAGCAGTCCCCAGGAAATTTGGGATCTTTATTTTCCTCCCCTCCTTGTTTTTTGTTATTGTTGTTTTCCAAGTTTATTGAAACACACATATAACATTGTGTAGGTGTACAACTGGGTTGATTTAACATACTTGTATATTTCAAAATTATTTTTAGCTGTCACCTCCATCATGCCATATTATTATCATTTGTTTTTGTGGTGAGAAGTCTTTTTTTTTTTTTTTTTTTGAGAAATCTTAACTAGTGCATTGTAAACCCCATTGCCCTCATCATGCCTAAGAGTCAAATTACCAGATGTTCAAGTGTGCCTAGAGATAAAGCTTCTGCTTTCCTGTCTAGCTGTCAGTTGTTCTAATTCCACACCTGGTATGTCCCATAATGGGAGAGTGGGAAGTTAAGTGTGAGGGAAACGGGCAAATTCCCAGAAGAGGAGGGGCTTCTTGGCCCACACAATAGATGACCACTGACTTTCCAAACTTAGGTTTATTCTTTAGGCAGCTACACTCAGTCTTAAGCTTTTAACAAGAAAGGAATGCAAGGCCAGAAAAGAATTCCATAGGAATCAGAAGAAATTCCTATCATTCTCTTTTTCTGTGCCAGAAAGACTAATAACTTCAAAGGCAGCATCAGCATCTTCTTCTGTACATATGTTCTATCTGTAATGGTTGACAGTATCTGAGTCTATATAGAGGAACCTTAAGGCTTATAGAAAATACAAAGGGAGGACTGTATTCCTGTGATGCCTTGTTACCTACCAGAACTCTGCTAGGCCCTGAGTCCCTGGGCCTGTTTCTATAGCTCTAGGTTTGCTCTGTAGCTCCTGGAAATAGTTTGTTTACCTTCTCCCTGACCTCACAGACTGTTTCCGCGGAGGCCTTTTTTTCCCCACCTCAGGCTCATTTTTAAATCAGAACAAAACTCTTGGAACACTGGCTATAGCCTGCTGTGTCCTTGAAGCTATTATACAACTATTTTGGCTTTTCCAAGCTTTTAAAGTTAGCTAAAAAGGGAGAAAACAAACGGTGTGAAATAAGAAGGAGGAGGTGTAAAATTTGAATAGTTCCCGAAAAGACAAAGAATAGGATTGATGCATGGGTTTCAACTTTAGTACCAGAGTAGATCAACTGATAATGCCACATGCAGCAATAGAAAGAGCACAAATATTGATGAGCAGAGTGCAGTAGCACTCAACAACAATAATAATTGTTGGACATGACAAGCACAAGAGCAATAGCTTCATCTCTTATGTATTTAGTATGGGTGAGGCATGGTACTAACTATTCTAATACATCATTTCATTCACTCTTCACAACAATCTTGTGATATAGATACTCTTACAAGATGAGAAAACAGAAGCCTACTTACTCAAGTTAAATAACTTGTTCAAAATCATACAGAAGATTTCTTAGATGACAGGGAGGGATGGTAGCACAAAAATCTTGCATTTGAATTGATCTTTGGATTTTAAATTCATTACAGAATGAGCTCCACTTATTACAGGGTTTGGCAAATTACAACCAGTGGGCCAGAGATGGCTGTTTGTACAAAATAAAGAAACAAACAAACAAATAAATAAATAATTGATACACAGCTGTACCTGTTGATGTAGGTATTATCTGTGGTTGGTTTCACACTGCATGGTAGTGATGAGTAGTTTGGACAGAGACCCTGTGGCCTGCAAGGTGTAAAATTTACTGCCTAGCCTTTACCAAAAGTTGGTCTCACCCTGCTCTGTTGTCCACTTTTTTAGAGCCTTTTAGAGACACCTTGCTTTTATGTCCTACTTTTCATTCCTTTGTGTTGTATTCTAATATCCAGCCTATTTTGAGTATCTTTTCTATAGGTTTCTCCAGCCACTTTTAGATTCTCCATCCTACTCTAAAACATTCAAATTTTGCATTTGCCCTTTTCCATCTGCATGGTAAAGTCCCTAATATAGCCCTGTACTTTTCCCTTAAGGCTTTAAGTAGAAGTTTATTTTTCCTGCAGCCTTTAAACATGGTGTTCTTGCATGTTCCAAGGCCTTCGAAGGAGCAAGGTTCTTAAAAAAATCTAAGTGTCCATGTTATTTGCTTTTTACTCACATAATTTTATATCTCTTCCTCATTTTTTTTCCATGGTGGCCATGACAGAAATCAATATTCATGTCATGAAATTCTGCTTTTGTGTCTGCATATAATCTGGCTTGCTTGAGTGTATGTTTGTTGTCTATAGAGCATCTCTGTTTTGCTGTTTTAGCAGGCATAGATAACTCAGCTCCTAATGAGGGAAAAAAGAGGAGAATGTTCCTTCCAGAGACAGTTGTCATGCTAACTCAAAAGGAAGTTGAGTCACACAGCTCCTTGAGGTCCTGACTCTTGGCTATCTTATTCTTAGCTCTGGCTCTAGCATTCAACAGCCTGGTTCACTAAGTGTTTTTTGAACAAATGAACGAGTAACTGTATAGGAACACCTCAAGTAAGGAGATGACTGACTTGACTTTTCGTCTATGGTTCTACTATTTCCCTAACTTCATGTTTAGCATCTCTCCAGGTTCTGGGACCAATCAAACCTCTAGGCAGAAGAAATATACGGAGCCCTGGTTTTAGAGTTCTGTAGCTTGGCACCATCTCAGAGTTGCTCCTGGTCCCACTTTAAAATTTCTAGACCTTTACCTTATAACCAACCACCATCTTGAAACTTATCAAGGTTCTGACTTTCAGAATTATAAGATAAATTATATTATTTTAAGCTATCAAATTTGTGGCAGTTCGCTACAGCAGCAGTGGGAAACTAATATGAATGGATAGGCATCTGGTCTTACAAACATGGTTCTGAAGGTGAGAAGTCCAAGATAGGCCTCATTGGGCTAAAATCAAGATTTCAGCAGAGTTGTGTTTCTTCTAAAGGCTCTAGGGAAAAATCTGCTTCCTTGCTTTTTCTAGGTTCTAGAAGTCATCAGTATTTCTTCCTCCAAAGATAGCAGCCTAACATGGTCAAATCAATCTGTCTCTTCCTCTGACTTCTGCTTCCTTCAGCACATATCCTCTGACTCAAAACCTTCAGATTCCTCTTATAAAGACCATTGTGATTACATTGGGCCCACTAGGACAATATAGGACAATCTCCTCATCTCAGGATCCTTAACTTAATCACATGTAAGAAGTCCCTTTTTGCCATTGAAAGCAACATATTCACAGGTCCTAGGGATTTGGAGGTGGACATCTTAGGGAGGAGAATTATTTAGCCTACCACACTCTTTCTTCTTACTTGAACTTGCACTTGGCTCCCTACCTACTAACCTGAAGCTAGCCAGGGGAAGGAGCGTCACAAAAGGAAAACTGCTTGGACATCTGCCTGTAGCTTGCTGCAACATTCTCTGAGACCTTCATGCATGTTCTATAGCCCGTCTTCTGTCTACTTCTAAATCTCCCTGATACCCATCTGTGTCTCTGCCTGGAGCTTCCCATGTTGCTACTGCTGAAATCTACATCAAGTCCATGTTTAAGGTACACTTCTAGCTCTCCCCACTCCTGACTCTGTCAAGAGGCTTGACAGAAGAGACTGTCAAGTAACAATGATCCCAGGACAGAGCTCTGCAAAAGTGTTTGGGTCAATCCAAATAGCTAGGAATGGAGATAATAGAAAACTATAGAAATTCTATTTGATATAGTCCATGCTTCAACCTCCTTCCTGGTTTTCTCTTTGGTGATATCTGGATAGGTTCATTGTTTCCAGGTTGACTTTACTTCTGGATATTGGATTTCTGGCTTTTTCTCTACCCACAATGTAGTTTCTAGTATCTCGATAAAGCACAGTTCCTGAATGAGTGCAATCATTACCAGCCTGTTTGACCATGATTCCATTTATCTCCTTATCCACCTGCCTCACTCAAACCAAACATGGGTTTGAAGAAGAGCTGAGGAAATTAATACAAGTATTTTTGGGACCTCAAGTGATTGTATTAGTTAAATATGGAAAGCAAAAGCAAACAAAAAAAACAAACTAAAATCTTTGCCACATTTCTTTTGAGGAAATTTATCAGAGAAATCTTTGACAGGAAGAGTAAAAAGTGAGATCGCTCATTTTAATCATTAGGAGATAAACAGAGTTTTTATAGTTGGAAAACAAAGGCTTAAATCTGGAAACTTATCATGTGTTCTACTGATTTCTTCACCAATTGATTGAAAGTTTAACCTATCATTAATTATTTTCTTGCTATTCATTTTTTAAACATTATGTCATTATTTTAAAATACTTCAAAATTCTTAGAACTAATTAAAACATAGAGGGTTTTGTTGAGGAAACTGAAGCTAATGACCCGAAGACACACACCAGGCTTTCTAGAAGAGTATTTATTAGGAGAAACTCATGGGAAAAAAGTGAATACTCCCTCACTGCTGATTACATTCTAGGCAGTGCACTGGGATCTAGCCAGGCCAGATGTTAGGCTTTGGGAGAAGGACCTGACTGAGATGGCTGATTGGAGAAGTACTAGTTCCTCCATGGTATGACCAGGGAGTGGGTACAGGTCTTGTGGTCATAACCTTGGCTATCTGCCTAGATTGCTTGTCTTTAACACTTGGCTGTAACAGATTTCTCTAGATCCCCGCAGGAGGATAACTCCCTCTCTGGAATGTCTATGTTTAGGAAATCAGAGCATCAACTGGAACAAGGTGACCTTTACCTGTCAGTCTACTCCCTTAACTTCAAAGAACATGTGGTACAGGCTAGAAAACATTAGGTCTGGCCAACAGGTTGGCCAGGCAATGGTTAGCAAGAGTATTGTGGACAAGGCTGGCAACTATAGCTGCAGTGTGAGGTCAGAAAAACACAAAACAAGGCAGAATTATATGGAACAAGGTAAAAATAATATTTTCAGCTCTGGTCTTTTTGACTACGAAGTCAAGGGCTAGTCAAAAGAGAGAAGTGCCTACAGGTTGGAATTTACCTACAGTTTGATGGAGGGTGTGTTAAAATTCCCCAGCTACTGAGAGCATCATAGTAGAAGACATAAAAAGAAATGTGGGAGGGATATGTAGAATGAAAGACATTTCATTTCATAAGATTGGCTAATACTTAAATATGCCAATAATAAATTTCATCATCCCTGTAGCACTTCAGTTGGCCAGGAGGTGGATGGAGGTTTGGGTGAAAGGAGGAGGTTGCCATTTTTCAGTCAAAATATCTTCTGTAACTACTCCTTTTCTGAGAAGTAATCTTGTATTTGCTACCTTGGTATCATAAGAAAGATATACAGTTTTGCAATCTAGCTCAGTCGTCCAAATCTTCTGGATATTCTCTCTCTTGTATACTGAAAAGTTAGTCTGATTGTTTCTTTCCCTTCAGTGGTAATGGAGTACGCCTGCAATATCCTGTCATTATTATTTTTTAATAAAACTGGGCTTAAGATATCATCAATTTCAATACATGTGGCTTTTCATTGTGAAACCTGTGACCATATAGCCTACAAGAGTTCACTGAAGAAGCTCACAGGATAATTCTAACAATTCTTTGGTTCCCTTTTGCTGTTACTTCCTTCCCAGGAAAAGCAGGTTTTCACATTTGACACATGCCTTAGCTTTCCCACACCCTACTCCATGTAACTAGGCATGTAGTAGTTCTATACCATCTTGAGCTCACCATTCTGTCTCAAGAAGTGAGTCAGAGGGGCCCTACTGGGTTAAAATCATCTAATATTTCTCCTCTAAGGGATTTGTTGGTATAAGTTACTTTCTACTATCCTGTGTGGTTGCTTTTATTCTCCCTTAGTGAAATCTAACCCCTCCTGAGCAAATTCCTCCAATCTTGTTAATAACCAGAGATATTTTCCCACGTGACAGTCTCTTACTTTACCTCCTCCCTCCAAGTCTCCTGTTCATAGTGGATCCCTGAATAGGAGATTCTCAAGAATTTCATCAAGAGTTCTAATTTTTTTCTTTCTGTCAGAGAGGTCCTTCCCATTCAGGGATATTCTCTCTAAAACCACTGATAACAGCCATAAAGTATAAGTTCTAATCAGGAAAACATATTGACTAGTAGATGCATGTACCAACCCAGCCATGAATGTGATGTTCCATTTGGGACATTTCCATTTGAAAATCTTGGAAGTAAGAGGTAAGGCTCTTTAACGCATTTACTTTTCACTATTTTTTCATTTCAAATCCATTTGCAGTGAATGATATGTCAGAAATGACTCTGGGTCTTTAGATAAGTACTATATAACTGAAAGGCAAATTAATTTGCTTTTCCCTTTTTTTCTGTCCTTAACTGAAATAATTCTGAGTTTAGTTCCTTCCTTTCTTCCTTCCTTCCTTCTATTCTACCTTCATTCCTTCCCTCCTTTCTCTCTTTTAAACTGAAACTGATGTAGTTTCTGGGAAGATAAAATGACTTTCTCAAGATCACATACCTCATAAGGAACATAACAAACTAGAATCCAACTATAGGAGTTGCATTTATCTTAGATGACATATTCAGCAAATGATATGATCTATGTAGTACATTGTCTTCAGTCAGTTTCTTATGCTTCATTCCTCTGTCCATTATTGCTAACCAATTCTAGTTCAGACTCTCCTTAACTTTTCTTCATAGAGTTCCAAGACCTTCCTATGGGGTCATGTTACTTCTAATTGCTCTTCCCTTCAATCCATCATAACCCTGCTTCCAAATTAACTTCCTTAGGGCACCATTTTGATTCCAGACTCTTTTACTTAAAAATCAAAATGACTCACTGTTTTATACCAAATCCTTAATCTTCATTCAAAAATCTTCACATTCTATATATAGAGAGGGTATGTCTATGTATACAATAACAGTTGACTCATAGCATGTTGTTAGAAAGTTACCATATGCCCATGATAGCAAGTAGGATTTTGGAGGAGAGGTGGGGAGACAATGCATTTTGATGTAGACAGTGATATTAAGTGTTTTTATTAGCTGCTGCTGTTTGTTGTTGTTATTGTTGTTGTTCTTTTTCTTCTTCTCAAATAAAATCACTTGCTTCCAACTTTGTTTCAAGAGGTTGTGTTTTTTGCATTGAGGGGAATTTTTAAGACTAACCACTTCTACCTATACATGTAGGAATTCCACCATGGTTTATAAGTCATATATGTACTTTTATGAATATTTTCTATGAATAAAAGTCTTCTCATTATAGGAAATTTTTAAGTAATGTAGATAGTAGATCCATGAAATTAAAAAAAATGACTTATTCACAATCTCAATGCCTATAAATAGCCTTAGCCATAATCATTATTAGAGTTTTAGTTATATTACATTTGGATATATTTCCAAGCTTCCTCAAATACTCCAAGAGGTACAAGACCAAGAGATACAAATAAGGCCATATTAATAGTTATGCTCAGTTTTTGTGGCATCTCTCTAACCTATATAGCTGCAGAGACTAAACCCACAACCCAGCAGGACTTCTGTTTCTAGTATTCTGGGGAGTTTCTAAAGCAGATTCATGTACTTTGAGAGTGAGCACGAGTCATTGCCCTCACTGTTCTGGATTTACTAGTGGGAGTATTTGGGGCCATGCCCCCCAGTCATTATCCTCCACAGCTTCAACAGTTGAAGTTTCCACCATTCTGGAGGAGTCTCAAAGCAGAGTTCCTTGGAGTGCAATTTATTAAACAGGTGAGTCAACCTGCTTTATTTGGGGGAAAGGACAAATGTGATAAATGACCTTTTCTTCTCCATGAAAATGAGGCTAGCAAGTTGCTCCATTTGGAACAGAATCAATTAATATCCATCACTCAAAATTCAAAATCTCTTCCAGCTGGTGTTCAACCCTCTTGTCTAAATATGCTTTTTATTGATTTAATATGAAAAGTATTTGATCCTGCTGCCATAACTTTTATTCCCTAATGTTTAGTTGCTTAGATGTGCACCTGTTTCCACAGGCTAGATGCTAATTGCTTTGATTAAACATTATGAATTCCTACATGAAGAAACTCCTATTGTGAGGAAGTATGAGAAAATGACAGCAAAGGCAAAAGGCAGTGCTGGTTGAATGATAACATTAACAAAATTGTAAGTGTGTAAGAACTGGATAGAGCTTTCTCTGCTTAATTGCCACAATCCTTTATGAATAAAACATATACATAGAGGTTGGATAAAGCACCAGATAGGATTATGATTGAAGATTGATTGATGACTAGGAGGCTGTTGGTGAGACCATTACCAACTTCAAGAGAAATGCATGTTATGCTTAAGGACTCTGTGACCTTCTGGGCCTTGATTTTGCTCTCAAGGAGAATAAGGACACTGGGGAGCACAGGTCAAATTTCTATATGCTGTGAAAATTTGATGGGTGGTTGATCCATGTCCAACAGAATGTTTCAAAAATCAAATAAATAAGCATAAATAATTGTGAAAATCTAATACAATAACATTGAACAGGAATAAAGTTCTTAGCATATGCGCCAAAGGGCTGTTTCACAGGCATGGGTCAAAAGAGGCATATCTTACTAGCAAAGCCTGAGATTTGGGTTGGCTCAAATATTTATGGAGAGTAAAATGCCACACCAACTGTCATAAAAATCTCAGTGTTATCAATGGAAGTGTTTTCAGATCAAAGGAGAGTACAATTTTATGCTAGATAGATCATACCTAGAATATTATGTTCTGATCTAGACACTGCACTTCATGTGGGATGATGAAAGGCTAAAGAGACCAGGATCACAAACTAGCTCAAAACCAAGAAATATTAGAAAAACAATAAATGTATGGATCTGAGTTTGTAATAGAAAAAAAATTTAGTGAAGATATTATAGCTGTCTTCAAGTATGAATATATACTTATTGATATAAGTGTAGGTACATTTATTTTATATCACTCCTGAGAGAACAGGGAAAAAGTAATGAACACGTATTTAGTACCTACCATGTTTCCAGCCTGAAGTAGATTATTACATGTGTATATATATAATTTCATTGAAATTTCACAGCAACTTACAGTGCCTTGCTGGCTCAGTTGGTAGAGCATGTGACTCTTGATCTTGGGGTTGAGTTTGAGCCACACATTGGATGTGGAGATTGCTTAAAACCTTTAAAAAATTTTTTTCACCTAACTTTACAAGGTAAGATATCTTATAATTTAGAATTCTGAGACTCAGAGAACTTTAGAAACTTCTTTACGATAACATGCATAGTTATGGGTTACAAAGTTAGATTTGTAGAGTGGATTCCATGGTAGATACCTGATTATCTGGGGAAACAACTCCTCTTGTCTTCAGTCCATAAAGTTTGGGAGGCTCTGTGTTTCCTTCCTGAATCCAGGGGTGGGCAAGTCATTCTGTTCTGCTCAACCAGAGTATAGGATCTCTGGTTTTGAATGACTTAATCCATGTATGTGTTATCTATTCTAGGACCTTTGATTATTGGGGAAGAGTCATTCTTCTCAATGAGATTCTTAAAGTCTAACATGTAAAACATAAGCTGCTGGCAGACATTTTGCCTCTATGAGGCAAAGATTGGTGCCTGACAGTGGTGCCAGCACAAATGAAAGCAGAGCTGTGCCATGCTAAGCATTTGAAATGTATTTAAAATTTATTCTTTACTACGCATGTGAAGGTGAGTCAATCATTATCTTAATTTTGCAAGGGAAAAAGCAAGCTTATTGACAATACTGAGTTCACACTATTATTCCTAGCAGAGCCAGGATTCATATCCAGCTTTGTCACACTTATTAGATATCATTGATTATTACCATCTCTATTTTCATTTTAATTTTGCAGATCAAGATAAAACTATGTACATGATTATACTGCAGCTCTTAATTTCATCATATAGATGAGAATATATCTTATCTCTCTACATGAAATTATAGAATTTCATGTATAGGGGATAGATTAATATACTAAGAAACTTAGTTGGAGTGCAAATTTAAATAACTATTTAGAGAAGTTTTATATTAGAATCCAAGAAGTCATTTAAATCAACATTTTACTTTTCGCTTTATGTCTCTTCTTTGTCTCTGATGCTGAGAAAACCAAATGAAATTATTATCTGTTTGCACTGCCAGTTGTAATGGGATGCATAATGGTTGCCTTTTTTATTATGATTTATTAGCAATTGCATGAACACCTAAGAACTAGCAACAGGAGTTGAACCATTGCAGTTTGCTTGTGAGTGGTGAAAAAGGATGTTAATTATTCATAGATCAAAATTATTTCTGAGCTTCTTTTTTCAGTTATAGATTTTTGGATAAGAGAATTCACATTAGAAAGAAAAATTTGTGTAAATTCCAGGTGAACCCTGTGGCCTTGTACAAAATTATGTTTCTTTAGATCAAACCATAGCTCCTGCTTAATGGTTATGAACCTTCAACTACTAGAAAAAGGTAAAAATACCTGAGGTCATAATATAATAAATGAGAAGTATTACTGGCTCTTTTTTTCCACGTGACACTAAAACCTAAATATCAACACGTTAGTAGTTTATAATTTGTCACATTTTACCAAGTCTTAACTCTTTCTTTTTAAAAAAAAGTTAGTGTATTTTAATATTATATGGTAATGAGTTTCTGCATTGACAGCCTATTCATCTACAAACTATTAACTTTCCTGGCTTACTCAGAAGATGAGTTGAAGGTGAATTCATTAAAAAAATAATAATCACGATAGCACATGAACCTTAAAGATACATGATACTTCAATATATAACTTTATTAATCATAGAAATCTAGAAAAAGTTAAAATATATTAGGCACAGATAATTGATTTGGAACTGAAATATGCTGTAGATAACCTAGTTCTCATAATCATTACATTTATAGTTGTTTCCCTCTTGTGCCTGCCAAATCCAATGCATAGGAGAATATTGTTAATTGCCCACTGTATTTGAAGTGCAATGACTTTTTCTAAATGCCTACTGCCCTATTTCCAACACTCAGCAGCTCTTGGTTAGGCTACTACCATTGTCTTCAAACTAGTCTCCTGCCTTCTTCAATGGACCTCCTATGTTTCATTCTTCTTAAAGTAGCCAGAGTGATGTTTTTAAAAAAGAAATCAAGTTGTATCAAATCCCTGTTTATAATTCTTTGGGGCTCCCTATGACACTTGTGATAAAATCCCAGGTCTCTTTACTCTGTCTCCAATGTCCTGTGCGGTCTTGGCTCTTCCTGACTTTCCAATCACAGAGCATGCTTCTCTTCTCTTTGCTCATCATGTTCTAGCCATAATGACTTTCTTTCTGCTTCTCAAAAAGACCAAATTTATTAATGCCTTGGGGCATTTCCATCTGCTTCCTTTTCCTCCTGGGATGCTCTTGTCTTGGATCTTTTCATGTCTGCATCCTTGTCATTCAGCGTACAACTTCTACAACCATCTCATTAGCAACAGCTTTCCTGACTGGCCAGCCAAAACAACCAGTTACAGTCCCAGCACCCTGTTTAGTTTTATAGTAATCATCATCTCTATACTTTCTCATTTATTTGTTTGTTGTTAAAATATAAATTCTAAAATAATTAGATTGTAAGTTTACTAGGTTGTAAATTCCTCAACAACTTAGGAGAGTGTCTGATATGAGGCTACAACACGTTTGATAGGTGGAAAAGTTTATTTATATTTCAGTTAACAGACCAATACTTGGAAATACTACAAACAGAAGTATAACATAAATATTGTGTATTATTTCAATGATGTATAATAGTATAATTCTGGTAAAAAAAAAACATTAGAAAAGATTATAATAAAATGTTATCCTTGGTTAGTTCTAAGGTAGGATTTTTTTTTCTTGTTATTTTAGGTTCATAATTTCAATATTTGTCATAAATGTTATTAGAAAATATTCAAAACTGAAAGTAAGGGTTTAAGTTATTTCTGGGTTAAGTAGGAAGGTTGCATTCTTTAAAGTCAGTTCTGATGTTCAAAATATTTTAATAAAGTTGGTGTATGCAAGTGAAACAAGGAGAAATTAGTCCATCAAAGCCATAGAATTTCAGGTAAAACAAAAAAGAATCTATCAGAGACCTCCACTTCTATCTGAAAAAGCGAGGAAGATTAGAGTCAATTAAAACCAAAGCAAGCAAAAAGAAATGACAAAGATCAGAGAAGAAATTAATGAAATATAAAATAGGGAAAAATTCCAAAAGACAAAAGGGAATATCAATGACACCAAAAGCTGATTTTTTGAAAAGTTCAATCAAATTGATAAACCTCTACAAAGACCTATCAGCAAAAAAAAAAGAGAGAGGGGTGATAAAGATAGAGATAGGGATAGAGACGAAAGAATGAGAGAGAGAAGTGGAGGAAACAGGGAAGGAAGGGAGAGGATTGGGAGAAGGAATGAAAGAGGGAGAAATAGGGGGTAGGAGACAAATTCCCAAAATCAGAAAGGAGTGAGGTGACATCAGTACAGATTATACAAATATTAAAAGGATATTAAGAGAATACTATGAACAATTGTTTGTTTATAAGTTTAATTAAGCAAGTTAGATAAATGTACAAACTACCAAAATTAATTCAAGAAAAAATGAATAATATTAATGTCTTATATATTAATAAAATTAAATTTGTAGTTAAAATCCTTCCTGCAGAAGCAAAAAACAAAAACAAAAACAAACAAAACAAAACAAAAAGACTCTAGGCTCAGAAGATTTCACTATTATGGCTAAAATGAGCAAATCAGAGAACTCTAGATGCTGGCAAGGATGTGGAGAAACGGGCACCCTCCTACACTGTTGGTGGGAATGTAAACTGGTACAGCCCCTCTGGAAAACAGTGTGGAGGTTCCTCAGGAAACTAACAATAGAACTCCCCTATGACCCAGCAATAGCACTGCTAGGAATTTACCCAAGGGATACAGAAATGCTGAGGCATAGGAGCACATGTACCCCAAGGTTCATAGCAGCACTCTCCACAATAGCTAAAACATGGAAAGAGCCTAAGTGTCCATCCACAGACGAATGGATCAAGAAGATGTGGTTTATCTATACCATGGAATACTACATGGCAATGAGAAACAATGAAATCTGGCCATGTGTAGTAACATGGATGGACCTTGAGGGTGTTATGCTGAGCGAAATAAGTCAGGCAGAGAAGGACAAATATCATAAATATCATATGTTTGCACGTATAGGAGGATTAGGAGGAACTTGACGGAGGAACAAGGGGGAGAAGAAGGGCGGAAATGGTGGGGGAAAGGGAGAGAGACAAACCATGAGAGACTCTTGAATGCTGACAAAAACTGAGGACTGATGGATGTGGGGGGGAGGGGGGATGGGCATGGAGGAGGACACTTTGGAGATGAGCACTGAGTGTTATGTGGAAACTAATTTGACAATAAACTATTTGTAAAAAAAAAAAGAAAGAAAGAAAGGGTAATAAAAAAAAAAAAGAAGATTTCACTATTAAACCAAATATTTAAATGGAAATAATATTAATTCTACCCAAAGTCCCCCATAAAATTAAGGATGGAATACTTCCCAATTCATTCCATGAGTTCAGAATTTCTCTGATATACAAAGAAAGAAATGTATAGGAAAAGTACAGAACAATTTTCCTCATGTATATAGATGCAAAATGTCCTAACAAAAATTTGACAAGTCAAACTTAACATTATATAAATAACATATCATGACCAAATGGGTTTTACCCAGGATTATAATAAATTGCAAAAAAATTAATGTAACTCAGAATACTGAGAAACTACAAAAGAAAATCAATGAGATTATTTCACATTGTTTAATAAAATAATTTATCAAAATCCAATATCTACTATGACTGAAAACTTGCAGGAGACTGGGAATAGGAAGGAACTTTCTCAACCTGATAAAGAACATCTGTGAAACCCACAACTAAGATCATACTTAATAGTGAAAAACTGTATGCTCTCTTTCCCTACAGTTAGAAGGTAAAGAAATCCTCTCTCACCAACATTTTACTGTTGATTCTAGTTAGTGCAAAAAAAATCAGAGAAATGAAATAAAGGGAATTCAGATTGGAAAGGAAGAGGTAAAACTCTTTATTCCAAGATGACGTGATCAATTAAGTAGAAACGCCAGTGGAATCTATAAACAAACAAACAAACAAACAAAACCCAGAGTACTTTAACAAATAATAAACGAGTTTAGCAATGTTGTAGAATAAAAGATCACTATACAAAAATTTTATTGTATTTTTAATATACAGGAAGCAAACAAAACTCAGAACAAAAAATATAATTTTACCATTAAACAATGTGTAATACCTATACACTGAAAGCTATAAAACATTGCTGAAATAATCCAAAGACGTAAATAAAAGGAAATATTACAGCATCATCATGGGTAGAAGGACTCAATATTTTTAAAATGTCAAGTATCCTCTAGTTGATCTAAAAAATGAATATAATCTGATTCAAAATCTTGGAAGCTTTTTCTGTTTTTTAAAATAGAAATTGTTCTAAAATTCCTATGAAAATAAAAAGGACCGGGAGTAACTCAAATAATTTTTAAAAAGAACAAAGTTGGAATACTAAAATTATCTGATTTCAAGACTTATTTAAAAACTACAGTAACCAAGACAGTGTGGTAGTGGTATAAAAATAGATTAATAAATAAAACAGAATAGAAAATCTAGTAATAGATTCATACACATGGACAGATGAGTTTTGAAATAGGTTACAAGGGAATAATAGATAAAGGAAACTTTTTCCAACAAATGATATTGGAATATGGATATATGGATATCCATATGCAAATAGATGAACTTTGACCAATGCATTACATCACATTATGAATATAAATTAAACATATATCATAAAGTAAAAAACACATGAACTTTGCAATTGATGCAGAAAACAATTTGAGATCATTTAAATTATAAAAGCACTCTTGATAAAAACACTCAACTGGAAACATAAGGAAACTTTCTCAACATAATAAAGGCCATGAAATGATATCAGCATCATGGCAGCAAAAGATGGCTTGCCTTTAATAATAAAAGTTGTATATAAAAAGTCAACAGTTAACATCATACTTAATGGTGAAAGAGTGAAACAAGACAAGCATGCCAACTTTTACCACTTCCTTTCAATATACAACTGAAAATTCTGGCCAGAGCAATTTGTCAAGTAAAAGAAACAAAAAGCATCCAGATTGGAAAGAAGTAAAATTTTATCTGTTCACAGATGACATAATCCTATATGTAGAAAAATCTTAAAAATTCTACCAAAAAAACCTCTTGTAGAATTAATAAATAAATTAAGCATTATTTCAGGATATAAAATCTGAACTATTGCATATTACTATGCAATAACAATGAATGATTTTTAAAAGAAATTTTTTTTAAATCCTGTAATACAAATGTTCACAGCAGCTTTATTTTTAATAACCAAGACTAGACATAATTCAAACCTTCACTGCTGCATAAAATATAATTTTTCTAAAAATAGAAACTCAATCTAATACTAAGGAATCTTGTTTATGATTTTGTGACTGTTTTGTAGATGGTCTTATTGATACATTTTGAGTGCATGGGAAGAAAATTTATTCTAGAATCAATTTCTTTGCCTAGGATAAAATTTGGGAAATAAATCTACGTAAGAATCGATTTCTTACTTTGTTTTGGATCCCAAGACAAATATGATAGCCTCCCGGTTTTCCTTCCAAATTGCATTGCTAGAGGTATGTTTTTTGTCTTTCCTTCCTATAACAATATAATAAATGTATTCATCATAATAACACAATAATAATAAACTATAAATCAGTTGTTCAGTATCATTTCTTTTTAAAGTAATCACAACTATTTATATAATGTAGTGTTAAATGCTTATCTTAAATATACTTTATAGTTTTCTATCCTAAAACATATATTTTTATAGAAACAGCCATATATTTCAGAATACTAATACATCATAGCTGGCATACATGGACTAGGGGGAGCTCTTTTGCTCACTGTGTTCTCATTACTGTGCCATGGTGAGGTTTTTTTTCTGATACACTGTATATTACACTGTATACTAAATACATTGTAAACAATGAGCTTTTGATTAAATCATTCCTTTTAAATCAGTTTCTTCTGCTTTTTGTTGAGTACAATATAGCCATAGCAAAATAGACTATTTTCTTTCTTTTTTCTCTCCTTTGTTCCCTTCCTTTTCTAGATCAAATGAATGATGTAAAGACTTGTACAATTTTATTCCATAGTTTATATTTTAAAAATGACTTTTATTTGACAAAAAGGTAGATAGCTAAACCTTACTACCCAGTATGTAGAGTTTGAAGCTCATTAAACTCTGGTGGCTTCTGAATTAACTTGTGGGTCCCTACAGTGATGGAAATTGCTTCTTTCCAGTATTATTGAGTGACTGAGCAGGTGATAACTTGTTTGCATCTTTTGAACAAGTTCATTAGTTTCCCATAAAGGCTGTTTCAGGTAAACACTCCAATATTTAATTAGCAGATTTTCTTTGGTGAGCTTATAAACAATTATAGGACCTTTTCTCTTCCATTTGCGTTAGGGCTCAAATGATTTTATGGCCAGTCTGACTCATCTCCAGTCAATACATGTATGTCTGACAGCTGCCATTAATAACTATTAAAGCAACTGTCTATTTTTTTTTTAACCTAAAAATAAGATTCCATCAATCTTCAAGATTAACTGCCTGGGAAGCAAAAGTTTTAAGCGTCTTCAATCCAAGTCTTCCAAGTTGACACCACTTACCCAGAATCTTCTGTGTCATTGCCTAATAATTTGAAGCAACATATAAGTGTTGAAAATCTCTATACTAAGCACATACATATGTTCTGTTAACCATAGCCTAGTGCAAGCAGACATTCAGTTTCAATGTATGTTGAGTACCTGCCATCAGACTCTCCCTAGGCATAAAGGGATGCTAAAACCTATTCTCTGCCTTTAAACAATCCCCAATGTAGTGGAGGAAATAGATAAACATTTAACTCTAGTATGTTTTTAAATTTTTTTTAATTATGTCATGAGACTTAGAAGAGTGAGACTAAGAGAGATGTTTTATAATGAATAATGGGACTTTGAAGTAATTTTTACTACTTGTAAGAGGAAAGATGTAGACGAGAGCCACATAGCGTTGAAAAGAGGGCTTGAGGAAAGAAGATAGCAGTATTTAGAAGTGGCTCTTTGTATGAACCTCTAGTAAAATGAAGAGATATTTAAAGAGGATTTTAAGAAAGTTTTCTTCACGATGCTTTCTTTCCAAAAAATTAAACTCACAATAAATATTTAAACTATTTTTTAAGGATTCTTGTATTGGACTTGCATTTCTTTTGAATGTTTACCCAGATTGTCCGTTGTAGACCTAGCCTTAATTGACCTACTTTTTAGAAAATACCAGATTAGATTTTAGACAAGGCAAAATTTAGTGGTATTTTGAATAAAATTGTTACCCTAGAAACTGAGCTAGAGCATGTTTTTACAATCACCACTCACATGTTGGAATTACTGTGCAAGAGATTTTGGATATTAACAGGATAAAAGATGTAGTTAGTTTTTGAAATAACTCAAATCAAAGGAAATGGCATAGAACTCTCTAGGATTAGAATTTCAATATTGGAGGAATTTTTTTTTCCAAGATTTGATTGTACTAGAATTTTTCCAGAATTATATTAGCTCACTAAAGGAATCTATGAAACTTCTTTATGAAGTTCTACATTGAAAAGTGTTTTTTTACCCAATAATCTTAGATGCAAGATTTCCTAGGAAATTAAGTCTTGGACAGAGAGTAAGGGCAGTGTTTCAGTTGAAGAATTTTATTTGCTCAACCATCAGCACATGAATCTTAAGTAACTGGCAATTCCTGGGAGATTTTAAGCCAAGCAGGATTTGGAATTACTGGTATGGATTGTTTGCTATTGGAGAAAAATAAGACCACTCTAAACACCTTTAAAGCACATTATCTCAAACTCAATGTCAGTACTGCTCAATATAAGTTAATACAGCAGGTGGATATTTCAAGAGATAGAAATGGAGAGCATAGGCCCTGCCCCACCAATGGGTTAAGCCGCTCTTTGAGTCTAGCAGATTATTGCTGCCATACTGGAGCTAGGGCCTAATTGTTGTCTCATCTTCAAGAGAAGCTAAAATCTAGCCTTTAAAGCATAGTAAATCCTCCAATTTTTAAATATTATATTTGAAGTATACCTTTTATTTTTAGCATGCTACAGATAATCATTATTAAGACCAAAAAAGGACATAGGCAAACCAAATCTTGAAGATAATTAGTATATACAGTCAATAATTATTTGTGGAAATATATTTGAAAATTAATCTACTTACTAAAATTTATTTGTAGTTCAAATTTAATACTGTGGCACTTTCATGGTCATTTGTGGGCCTGAACAGTATATTAAAAAATTTTAGTTGACACATACAAGGCAAAGCTCTGCCTTCGTTTTTCAGTTCTCATAATTTAAATGTATCCTTTTTGTGGTCTATTTAGTGCCTCAGTTTTCATATTTTGGTGCTTTTTGTTGGTGATTTTTGCTGCTAAACTGTCTCCCAAACACAGTGCTAAAGTACTATCTAGTGTTCCTAAGTGCAAGAAGGTTGTGATGCAGAAAATACTTGTGTTTGATAAGCTTCATTCAGGCATGAATTATAGTATTGTTATCTGTGAGTTCAATGTTAGTGAATCAACAATGAATGTTAAACAAGATGTCTGTAAGTAGAAACACAGGTTATGTATTGATTAGTGCATGAAAATATTGTGACCAGAAGCTTCCATGATCCTAACCATGTATCTTTTCTAAGAGCACTGGTTCAGGGTTTGCTGATATAAGTCACTTGTGGTGACTTTATAGGACATAACTACAGTGAATAACAAGAACTCACTATAATTTCTTGTTACTTCCATGAGTTACTAAACAAAACCAAACTTCATAAAAACCCCAAAGAGTGACAGTTGAGGAAGCCAGTAGTGAGGAGCTCTGTGTGATACAAGTGTCCCTCACACTTCTATAGCCAATTGTCCTTCTTCACATGATCCTGCTGAGAATAGGAGAGAAAGGGTTGGAGCATAATTTTCACCTATCAGGTAGATTTCACCAGAGCTAGCCAGGGCTCAAGTCAACCTCTTACAGTTTGTTTCTAGAGTGACTGGGTTGATAAGATGTGTAATCACTATATCCTTCTGGGAGTAAGTCCCTGAAGGACTTAGTGCTTCCCAGTTTTCATCAACATTGAGAGGTGAGGGAATCTCCCATCATTGTATCTGTGAAGCAATGAAGGAAAGTATATTTGGGCCAGCCACACCAATAAGGCCAACAACAGGGTAAATCCTCCACTTTTTCTCCAGGCTAGTGACATAGGCAATGAGGAGCTGGACTATAATTGAATTCTAATGAGTTTGCTTTTGGGGCAAATGCAAATACTTCACTTGAAGGTTTTGTTTTGTTTTGTTTTTTTCTTCCTTAAATAGTTTATTGTCAAGTGGTTTACATATAAACCCAGAGCTCATCCCAACAAGTGCCCTACTCCATGCCCATCACCCCCTTTCCCTCTCCCCCACCCCCCCTCAGCCTTCAGTTTGTTCCCAGCATTCAAAAATCTCTCATGGTTTGCCTCCCTCCCTCTCCCCAACTATTTTTCCCCTTCTTCTTTCCCACGGTCCTCCATTTAGTTCCTCCTAATCCACCTAAAATGCAAACATATGGTATCTGTCCTTCTCTTCCTGACTTATTCCACTCAGCATAACACCCTCAAGTTCCATCCATGTTGCTGCACATGGCCAGATTTCATTCTTTCTCATTGCCATGTAGTCTTCCATTGTATAGATAAACCACATCTTCTTGATCCATTCGTCCGTTGATGGACACGTAGGCTCTTTCCATGTTTTGGCTATTGTTGAGAGTGCTGCTATGAACATTGGGGTACATGTGCCCCTGTGCATCAGCATTCCTGTATATTTGGGTAAATTAATAGCAGTGCTATTGCTGGGTCAAAGGGGAGTTCTATTGTTAATTTTTTGAGGAACCTCCATACTGTTTTCCAGAGGGGTTGCACCAGTTTACGTTCCCAAGAGTGTAGGAGGGGGCCCATTTCTCCACATCCTCGCCAGCATCTAGAATCTCCTGATTTGCTTATTTTAGCCATTCTGACCGGTGTGAGGTGGTTTCTCAGTGTGGTTTTAATTTGTATTTCCCTGATGAGGAGAGATGCTGAGCATCGTTTCATGTGTCTGTTGGCCATCTGGATGTCCTCTTTGGAGAAGTGTCTGTTCATGTCTTCTGCCCATTTCTTCACTGGATTGTTTGTTTTTCACCTGTGGAGTTTGATGAGTTCCTTATAGATATTGGATACTAGCCCTTTATCTGATATGTCATTTGCAACTATCTTTTCCCATTCCGTCAGTTGCCTATTCGTTTTATGGATTGTTTCCTTTGCCATGCAGAAGCTTTTTATCTTCATGAGGTCCCAATAGTTCATTTTTGCTCTTGAGTCCCTTCCCTTTGGGATGTGCCAAGTAAGAAATTGCTGCAGTGGAGGTCAAGAAGGTTTTTTTCCTGCTTTCTCCTCTAGGGTTTTGATGGTTTCCTGTCTCACATTCAGGTCCTTTATCCATTTTGAGTTTATTTTTGTGTATGGTGTGAGAAAATGATCTAGTTTCATTCTTCTGCACGTTGCTGTCCAGTTCTCCCAGCACCATTTGTTAAAGAGGCTGTCTTTATTCCATTGGATGGTCTTCCCCGCTTTGTCAAAGATTAGTTGGCCATACATTTTTGGGTCCCATTCTGAATTCTCAATTCTGTTCCATTGGTCTATGTGTCTGTTTTTGTGCCAATACCATACTGTCTTGATGATGACAGCTTTGTAGTAGAGGCTAAAGTCTGGGATGGTGATGCCTCCCGTTTTGGTTTTCTTCTTCAATAGTACTTTGGCTCTTCAGGGTCTTTTGTGGTTCCATACAAATTTTAGGAAAAGTTGTTCTAGTTTTGAGAAGAATGCTGGTGAAATTTTGATTGGGATTGCACTGAATGTGTAGATTGCTTTGGGTAGTAATGACATTTTAACAAGATTTATTCCTCTGATCCATGAGCATGGAATGTTTTTCCATTTCTTTGTGTCTTCTTCAATTTCCTTCATAAGTTTTCTATAGTTTTCATCATACAGATCTCTTCTATCTTTGGTTAGGTTTATTCCTAGGTATTTTATGGTTTTTTGTTCAATTGTGAATGGGATCAGTTTCTTTTTTTTTTTTTTTTTAATTTTATTTCTAGGGGAGAGAGAGAGAGAGATCGGAGTGAGCAGGGGAGGGTAAGAGAGAGAGGGAGATACAGACTCTGAAACAGGCTCCGGGCTCTGATCTGGCAGTCAGCACAGAGCCCGACGCGGGGCTCGAACCCATGAACTGCGAGATCAGGACCTAAGTGAAAGTCGGACGCTTAACCGACTAAGCCACCCAGGCGCCCCTGAATGGGATCAGTTTCTTGATTTCTCTTTCTGTTGCCTCATTGTTGGTGTATAAAAATGCAACCAATTTCTGTACGTTGATTTTGTATCCTGCAATATTGCTGAATTCATGGAACAGTTCTAGTAGGCTTCTGATGGAGTCTGCTGGGTTTTCCATGTAGAGTATCATGTTATCTGCAAGAAGTGAAAGTTTGACTTCTTCTTTACGAATTCTGATGCCTTTTATTTCCTTTTGTTTTCTGATGGCTGATGGTAGGACTTCCAGCACTATGTTAAACAATAGTGGTGAGGGTAGACATCCCTGTCGTGTTCCTGATCTCAGGGGGAAAGCTCTCTCTTTTCTCCTTTGAGGATGATGTTAGCTGAGGGCTTCTAATAAATGGCTTTTATGATGTTCAGGTAAGATCCTTCTGTCCCGACTTTCTTGAGAGTCTTTATTAGGAAGGGATGCTGTATTTTGTCAAATGCTTTTTCTGCATCTATCGACAGGATCATCATTTCTTTTGTTAATGTGATGTATCACATTGATTGATTTGCGAATATTGAACCAGCCCTGTAACCCAGGAATGAATCCCACTTGATCATGGTGGATAATTCTTTGTATGTGCTGTTGCATTCGATTTGCAAGTATCTTGTTGAGCATTTTTGCATCCGTATTCATCAAGGATATTGGCCTGTAGTTCTCTACTTTTCCTGGGTCTCTGTCTGGCTTGGGAATCAAAGTGATACTGGCTTCATGAAATGAGTCCGGAAGTTTTCCTTCGATTTCTATGTTTAGGAATAGCTTGAGAAGAATGGGTATTAATTCTGTTTTACATGTCTGGTAGAATTCCCCAGGGAAGCCATCTGGCCCAGGGCTCTTATTTTTTGGGAGTTTTTTGATAACTGATTTGATTTTTTCACTTGTTATGTGTCTGTTTAGTTTTTCTTTCTCTTCCGGTGTGAATTTTGGTAGTGAGTGTGTGTTTAGGAATTTGTCCATTTCTTCTAAGTTGTCCATTTTCTTGACCTATAGTTTTTCATACTATTCCCTGATAATTGCTTGTATTTCTGAGAGCTTGGTTATAATAAGTCCTTTTTCATTCATGATTTTGTCTATTTGACGGCTCTCTCTTTTCTTTTTCAGAAGCCTGGCTACAGGTTTGTCAATTTAGTTTATTTTTTTCAAAAAGCAACTCTTGGTTTCTTTGATCTGTTCAAATGTTTCTTTAGCTTCAGTATTGTTTATTTCTGCCCTGATTTTTATGATTTCTCTTCTTCGACTGGGTTGGAGTGCTCTTGTTGCTCTCCCTCTAGTTCCTTTAGGTGTGCAGTTAGATTTTGTACTTGAGCTTTTTCTAATCTATTGAAATAGGCCTGAAGTGCAGTGTACTTTCCTCTTTGGACTGCTTTCATCGCATCCCATAAAGTTTGGATTGTTGTATTCTCATTTTCATTTGTTTCCATATATTTTTTAATTTCTTCTCTAATTGCCTGGTTGGCCCATTTATTCTTTAGTAGGCTGTTCTTTAACCTCCATTTGCGGGGGTGGGGGGAGGGTTCAGACGTCTTCCTGTGCTTGATTTCAAGTTTCATAGCATTGTGATCTGAAAGTGTGCATGGTATGATCTCAACTCTTTTATATTCATTGAGGGCTGCATTATGTCCCAGTATGTGATCTATCTTGGAGAATGTGCCATGTGCACTTGAGAAGAATGTGAATTCCATGGCCTCAGGATGTAGAGTTCTAAATATATCTGTCAAATCCATCTGGTCAATGTGTCATTCAAGTCCATTGTTTCTTTAGTGATTTTTCTGTCTAGTTGATCTGTCCATTGCTGTAAGTGGAGTATTAAAGTCCCCTGCTGTTAGCACATTCTTATCGATAAGATTGTTTCTGTTTGTGATTAGTTGTTTTATATATTTAGGTGCTCCTATATTCAGTGCATAGACTTTTATAATTGTTAGTTCTTCCTGATGGATAGACCCTTATAATGCCCTTCTTCATCCCTTGTTACTGTCTTTACTTTAAAGTCCAGTTTGTCTGATATAAGTGTAGCTACTCCAGCTTTCTTTTTACTTCCAGTAGCATACTAGTTATTTCTCCATCCCCTTACTTGCAATCTGAAGGTGTCCTCCAGTCTAAAAAGAGTTTCTTTTAGACAGAAAATGGATTTTCTTTTTTTATCCATTCTGCTACCCTATGTCTTTTGATTCGAGCATTCAGCCTATTTACATTCAGTGATATTATTGAAATATATGGGTTTAGATTCATTGTGTCCTTTGTGGGATTCATGCTTTTGGTGGTGTCTCTGGTATCTTGTATTCCTTGCAACACTTCCCTCAGATTCTCCCTGTCGGGATTTCTTGTAGGGCTGGTTTAGTGGTGACGTATACTTTCAATTTTTGTTTATTTGGAAAGACTTTTATCTCTGTGGCTAGTCTGCATGACGGGCTTGCTGGATAGAGGATTCTTGGCTGCATTTTTTTTCTGTTCATCACATTGAAGATCTCCTGCCATTCCTTTCTGCCCTGCCAAGTTTCAGTAGATAGGTCTGTCACCACTCTGATAGGTTTCCCTTTGTATGTTAGGGCCCTTTTCTCCCTAGCTGCTTTCAAAATTCTCTCTTTGTCCTTATATTTTGCCAGCTTTACTATGATATGTCGTGCAGAAGATCGATTGAGGTTACTTCTGAGGGGAGTTCTCTGTGCCTCTTGAATTTCAACATCTCCTTCCCTCCCCAGGTTGGGGAAGTTCTCTGCTAGAATTTGTTCAAGAACTTCTTCAGCGCCTTTCCCTATCTCTTCCTCTTCTGGATTTACTATGATAGGGATATTGTTCCCTTTGATTTTATCACTGAGCTCTCGAACTCTCCTTTCATGTTCCTGTATCAGTTTATCTCTCTTTTTCTCAGCTTCCTCTTTTACTGTAATGTGTCTTCTAAATCACTTATTCTCCCTTCTGCCTCTTCAATCCATTCATTGGACGTCTCTATTTTATTATGTATCTCATTTATAGCATTTTTTAATTCATTACAACTATTTTTAAGCTCCATAGTCTTTGTAGCAGTAGTTTCTCTGATGTCTTCCATACTTTTCTCAAGCCCAGTGATTAATTTTATGACTATTGTTCTAAATTCTTGTTCAGTTATGTTGCTTATATATCTGTTTTGAGCAGTTCTTTAGCTGTCATTTCTTCCTGGAATTTCTTTGGAGGAGAGTTCTTCTGTTTTGTTGTTTTGGTTAGCTTTCTATCTCTTGTTAATTTTTTTTTTTTAATTTTTTTTTTAAATGTTTTATTTATTTCTAGGAGAGAGAGAGAGACAGCGCAAGCAAGGGAGGGTCAGAGAGAGAGGGAGTCACAGACTGAAACAGGCTCCAGCCTCTGAGCTGGCAGTCAGCACAGAGCCCGACGCGGGGCTCGAACCCACGAACCGCGAGATCATAACCTAAGTGAAAGTCGGACGCTCAACCGACTAAGCCACCCAGGCGCCCCTCTTGTTAATTTTAAAAGCTTGTTATGTACTCTGCCCCTACGGGTACTGCTGTATTAACAAGGGCTCTTTGACTGCCCAGGGTCTGTCCGTTCATGAAGTGTTCTTTGAATGGTGTCTCTTGGTTTCTCTTGTTGAGACTTTGGTTATTTTGTTTCTACTTGTACTGGTATTTGGGACTCTCAACCATGTGTACTTTGGTGTGTTTCTTGAGGTAGCCCTGGAAAAGAAAACAGATAGACAACCACACAGGGAAGCAAGGTACACAAACGCACAGACAAATCCAATAAACACACAAAGCACTTATGAAGTTTCCTTCCCAGTGTATTCTGTCTCTTTCTCTTCCCAAACTCCTGTGGCTCAATGTCCAATGACTTAAGGCCTTCTGTTTGAGAGATGGGTGCAAGTGAAATGCACAGAGCTCTCTGCCTCTCCACCATCTTGCCCCACTCCCCCTTTAGTTGCATGGTTTATTAGAAGAAAGATCACAGCAAGGTTGAGATAAGTGTCACCATCCACAGAAATAATGGGCTAGTATGTGAAGAAAAAAAGGGGAAGTTTGTTAATCAATCACAAAAAGCTCAGATATGTCAAATCAATATGGAGTTTCCTCTTCTCCTCATGTATTCATCTGAAAGAGAGTTGTATCATAGATTTGTCTGAGATCAACAAATTTTTCAGGGCAAGAGATAATGCTATGATTTTATTCTCCAAAATTCTAAACTCTTTCTCTTGAGAAGCAGACAGATCAGGAGATAAATCACTTCTTTTTTTTTTTTTTTTTTACAGAGACTGAGTATAAATTCCACAAGGACAGGAATCATGCTTGTTTTTATTCACTGTTGCATCACCTAGTACAATGCCAGGACATAGGAAGTGGTTAACAAATGCTTATTAAACATATACAAATCTTGACAACCTTGATAATAGTAAGAGTTTCTGTTAATTGAGTATATGTTGTGTGTCAGGAATGGTACTAAGCAATAGCTTATGTACATTATTCCATTTAATCTATAAATGTATGAGATATATTCCTTGAATTCCATATAAAGAAACAAAAGTTAAATTATATATGCAGATGATAAGAGGTAGAGCTAGAATTTAAAGTAAAGTAATACTCTAAAATCTATGCTTTAAACCACCACTCTATAATATACCTATGAGTGTGAATTATCACCTTTGCATGATGTATGGCCGGAGGGGAGAAAATGTATCTTGGATGGTAGCTGTGAATTATGGGATGAGGCTCAGAAAGTTGATGGAGACAAAGGTGGGACATTAATAGCTAAAACCATACTTGAAGATCCAGCTAGAGCTTTGGTATGACACTGCAGAGATGCACCTTGCAAATTCCTGGGTGTAGCAAAGGGCAAGGATCATCTGAGTCAGATATAACTGGCCTGCCATCTGCAAAGAATAGTCAGTCTTCCTGTTTAAAAATGAAAAGAGCAATCAATGAAAAAATATAAACAACAGTTTTTAAGGCTTCATGTGACTCGAATTTGATGTTTAAAAAGATAAATAATTTACTCTTGATTCATCAATTCAGTCTTACTTATATCAATAGCTAATCAGTATCACTCTGAGGTACTTGAATACCTTTGAAAAATACCTGCTTAGTTTAAGTCCCATTATGCAGATATCTCTATCACTGTTACTTTTATTTAAATTTCTTTTCAAATCTTATATTACAGTATTTGTTCCAGCCCAAGTTATACCTTGATATATCCTTTGGTTTATCAAAGATTTAATAAACTGGCTTAAACTTACAAACCAAGACATGTATCAGGAAGTGAGTTTCCTTGGATAGCACATCTCTTCCCTCCTTTGAACTGGGTTCTATTAAGAGCCTGGTTTTCCTTATCATTTTAGAGTCCCTGGTGGCCACCTGTTTGGGAACATCTGAACAAAACTCCTACCAACATTCTGTTTGGATTCCTGAAACAGAAATGGAGATTTCTGAAGAAAGTGTTCATACTGCTGACCTTGTTATGCTTTACACTTGGGATTTGCCTCGCTCTTACTACAAAGTAGGTCACCTAACTCTGCCATGTTTCTCATCTTGTCATGTTATGCTAGGAATAATACTAACTTAAGGTGTACATGAGTTCAGTTATAGTTGTTTTATATTATGTGCTTTCTCCACTCCTGTCTTCTTCCCAGTTTCGCTTTCCCTCCAAACTTATTTTAGTATGGCCTCTATGATTAACATATAGCCCATTATAAATACATACATCTATTTTCTTAGTTCTCCTCTGTTCCCATTAATCGTTTTGGTAGAAGGATCATCAATGCTCTCATGTACTCCAGGCACAACTTCCCAGGCAGCCAGAACTCCTGACTTTTGGCTTATTACTTCCACATACTTGGTCCCAGGAACAAGAGGCAACTACTCTTCTTGTATAATGTCATTGCTTTTAGATTGTCATTCCTTCTGTGCAAAATCTTCTTTTATGAAGCTTATGGCATGCAGCCATATTTCCATCTTCTGCTCTATCTTTGTTGTGTACTGATTTAATAGCTATTTTCATAAATCATTGAGGCTCTTAGCCTTTGCTTCCTTGTCTTCCTCCTATTCCAACAACTGCTCTTTTTCATGTCTACTGCATATTCAAGTAGAAGATCCATATAATACTATAGATTCAAAATTTTGTGATCTCTGAAAAATATGCTAGTATTTCTTGCATAACAAATCTTTCTCTCTCCCAACGTCATAGAATTTTTTTCTTCTATTGTTTTATTTTTTTTATAATTTTTCCTTTCACATTTAGATCTTAATTGCAATGGAATTAAAGTTTATGTATTGTGAGAGGCAGGAATCTGATTAAAAAAATTTTTTTGAGAGGGAGAGAGAGCACCAGTGGGGGACAGAGACAGAGTGGAGAGAGAGAGAGAGAGAGAGAGAGAGAGAGAGAGAGAGAGATTCTTAGGCAAGCTCCATGCTCATTGCAGAGCCTGATGTGGGACTTGATCCCACAACCCTAGGATTATGACCCGAGTCGAAATCAGGAGTTCAACACTCATCCAACTGAAATATCCAGGGGCCCCTCACACTTTCCTGTAGGTACATTCCTAGTGCTGATGCGAGGACTTCCAGCACTATATTAAACAACAGTGGTGAGATTAGACAACCTTGTCGTGTTCCTGACCTCAAGGGGAGAGCTCTCAGTTTTTCCCCGTTGAGGATGATGTCAGCTGAGGGCTTCTCATAAATGGCTTTTATGATGTTTAAACAAGTTCCTTCTATCCCGACTTTCTCTAGTGTTTATTAAGAAAGGATGCTGTATTTTGGCAAATGCTTTTTCTGCATCTATTGACAGGATCATATGATTTTTATCCTTTCTTTTGTTGATGTGATGTATCACATTGATTGATTTGCGAATATTGAACCAACCCTGTAACCCAGGAATGAATCCCATTTGATCTTGGTGGATAATTCTTTGTATGTGCTGTTGCATTCGATTTGCAAGTATCTTGTTGAGCATTTTTGCATCCGTATTCATCAAGGATATTGGCCTGTAGTTCTCTTCTTTTGCTGGATCTCTGTCTGGCTTGGGAATCAAAGTGATGTTGGCTTCATAAAATGAGTCCGGAAGTTTTCCTTCGATTTCTATGTTTTGGAATAGCTTGAGAAGAATGGGTATTAATTCTGTTTTACATGTTGGTAGAATTCCCCAGGGAAGCCATCTGGCCCAGGGCTCTTATTTGTTGGGAGATTTTTGATAACGGATTTGATTTCTTCACTTGTTATGGGTCTGTTCAGATTTTCAATCTCTTCCGGTGTGAATTTTGGTAGTGAGTGTGTGTTTAGGAATTTGTCCATTTCTTCTAAGTTGTCCAGTTTCTTGACATATAGTTTTTCATACTGTTCCCTGATAATTGCTTGTATTTCTGAGGAGTTGGTTATAATAAGTCCTTTTTCATTCATGATTTTGTCTATTTGACTGCTCTCTTTTCTTTTTGAGAAGCCTGGCTACAAGTTTGTCAATTTCGTTTATTTTTTCTAAAAACAAACTCTTGGTTTCATTGATCTGTTCAACTGTTTCTTTGGTTTATATATTGTTTTTTCTGCCCCGATTTTTATGATTTCTCTTCTTCTACTGGGTTTGGGGTGCTCCTGTTGCTCTCCCTCTAGTTGCTTTAGGTGCGCTGTTAGATTTTGTACTTGCGCTTTTTCTAATTTCTTGAAGGCCTGGAGTGCAATGTACTTTCCTCTTCGGACTGCTTTCGCTGCATCCCATAGAGTTTGGATTGTTGTATTCTCATTTTCATTTGTTTCCATATATTTTTTAATTTATCTCTAATTGCCTGATTAGCCCATTCGTTCTTTAGTAGGGTGTTCTTTAGCCTCCATGTTTTTGGGGGTTTTCCCGACTTCTTCCAGTGATTGATTTCAAGTTTCATAACATTGTGATCTGAAAGTGTACATGGTATGATCTCAATTATTTTATATTTATTGAGGGCTGCATTATGTCCCAGTATGTGATCTATTTTCGAGAATGTGCCATGCGCACTTGAGAAGAATGTGAATTCCATGGCCTCAGGATGTAGAGTTCTAAATATATCTGTCAAATCCAACTGATCCAATGTATCATGTAAGTCCATTTTGTCTTAATTGATTTTCTGTCCAGTTTTCTGTCCATTGCTATAAGTAGAGAATTAAAGTCCCTTGCTATTAGCATATTCTTATCGATAAGACTGTTTATGTTTGTGATTAATTGTTTTATGTATTTAGGTGCTCCCATATTTGATATGTAGACTTTTATAATTGTTTGCTCTTCCCGATGGATAGACCCTTTAATTATTATATAATGCCCTTCTTCATGCCTTGTTACTGTCTTTACTTTTAAGTCCAGTTTGTCTGATAAAAGCATAACTATTCCAGCTTTCTTTTGACTTCCAGTACCATGATAGATATTTCTCCATCCCCTTACTTCCAATCTGAAGGTGTCCTCCAATCTAAAATGAGTTTCTTGTAGACAGAAAATAGATGGATTTTGTGTTTTTATCCATTCTTCTACCCTATGTCTTTTGATTGGGGCATTTAGTCCATTTACATTCAGTGTTATTATTGAAATATATGGGTTTAGAGTCACTGTGTCGTTTGTGGGATTCATGATTGTTTTGTGTCTGTATCATCTTGTATTCCTTGCAACATTTCCCTCAGAGAGTCTCCCTAAGGATTTATTGTAGAGCTGGTTTAGTGGTGACAAATTCTTTCAATTTTTGTTTATTTGGAAAGACTTTTATCTCTCCTGCTATTCTGCATGACAGGCTTGCTGGATAGAGGATTCTTGGGTGCATATTGCTTCTGTTTATCACATTGAAGATGTCCTGCCATTCCTTTCTGGCCTGCCACGTTTCAGTAGATAGATCTGTCACCACTCTGACAGGTTTCCCTTTGTATGTTAGGGCCCTTTTGTCCCCAGCTGCTTTAAAAAATCTCTCTTTGTCCTTATATTTTGCCATATTCGCTATGATATGTCGTGCAGATCAATTCAGATTACGTCTGAGGGCAGTTGTCTGTGCATCTTGAATTTCAACGTCTACTTCCCTCCCCAGGTTGGGGAAGTTCTCTGCTAGAATTTGTTCCAGGACTCCTTCAGCACCTTTCCCTATCTCTTCCTCTTCTGGAATTCCTACGATACGGATATTGTTCTGTTTGATTGTATCGCTGAGCTCTCAAACTCTTCTTTGATGTTCCTGTATCAGTTTATATCTTTTCTTCTCAGTTTCTTCTTTTTCTATAATGGTGTCTTCTAAATCACTTATTTTCCTTTCTGCCTCTTCAATCCGTGCATTGGATGTCTCCAGTTTATTATGTATCTCATTTATCGCATTTTTTAATTCATCATAACTATTTTTTAGCTCCATGGTGATTGTAGTCATAGTTTCTTTGATGTCCTCCATGCTTTTTACAAGCCCTGCGATTAATTTTATGATTATTGTTCTAAATTCTTGTTCACTTATGTTGTTTATATCTGTTTTGAGCAGTTCTTTAGCTGTCAATTCTTCCTGGAATTTCTTTAGAGGAGACCTCTTTCATTTCGTCATTTTGGTTACCTTTCTGTCTCTTGTTAGTTTTAGAAGCTTGTTATGCTCTCTGTACCTATGAGCGCTGCTGTACCAAAGAAGGCTCTTTGACTCACCAGGACCTATCCGTTCAGAATGTGTTCTTTGAATGGTATCTCTTGATCTCTCTTGTTGAGACCTTGGTTATTTTATTTTCCTACTCGTAGTGGTATTTGGGACTCTCCACCATATGTACTTTGGCTTGTTTCTTAAGGAAGAAAACAAATAAACACACAGGGAACAAAGGCACACAAGTGCACAGACAAATCCAACAAACAAGCAAACCGAAAGGAAAAACGAAAAAGAAAAGAGAAAAGAGGGAGGAAGGAAGGCGAATAATAAAAAATAAAAATACATAAAAATGAAAAAAAGATGAAAAGAAAAAAGGATAAACCCAATAGACAACGAACAGTTTAAAGCATATAACTAGATTTCCCAGCTACAAATAAATAGCCGGGTGTATGCAGTGCTGGGTGAAGAGCATAGAGAAGGAGAGAAATGACAGGGCAGGGATGAGGTGAAATTTGAAATGAAATGAGCAGGCAGAAGGAATAAGAAGCTTTTTCAAAGAGCGGAAGAGTGGAATATGGTTGGAGAAGGGGAGAAAGAAATGACGACGGTGTTATCCAAAGAAACTAGTCTGATTACTCCAGAGAGAAAGAGATGAAAAGGTAGGTAGGTTAGAATTTACATCTAGAGAATGGATTAAATGTGATTGTTTAAGGAAGCCAGTGACCAGAATTAATCAGGGTAGTGCACTCATCTTGGCCTTGCCCCGGCTCTGGTTTAAAAAAAAAAAAAAAAGGAGGAGGCCAGCTCTCTAGCAGGGATGGTCGTGATTTGATCCAATGCGTCCCTTGGGAGTCCTGCCTTGGCAGTTGTGGGAAGAAGAGTGGCAGCACTCCAGTCCCTTCTTGAACCAAGCGCTGCAACTCACTTTTTTGGGTGTGTAAACTCCCTCTGCCTGCGGTGCAGCCAAGGTGGGCCGTGCTCTATATCCTAGGCCAGGCCTCGTTTCCAGATCCCAGTCCTTTAAACTTTGCAGTTTTAAGTGAAATGTATGTTGTAGGTTTTGCATAGATATTTATCAGCTTAAGGTTTTTACCTTCCTTTGGTATTTTGTTAACAATTTTTGCTGTAAAGGAATCACATCATGTTAGCTTTGAAATATGCTCATGAATTTTATTAATAGAGTTTCTAATGTTAACCTGTCTGTGTATTTTTGGTTAAGAGGTTTTATCTGTTTCACATTGTTGGATTTGGTTGCTAATTTGCAGAGTTGTTTAGGACTTTTCATCTATTTTTATGAATATGATTGACAGACAACTTTTTTTTCCTTTAATGTCTTTACTTGATTTTGATATTGAAGGCTTTCTAGATTCAAAGATGGTATGGAGAGTGTTTCCCTTTTTTTTTTTTTTTTTTTCTATACACTGGGGTAAATTGTTTAAGGCTGGAATTATTCAGGTTTTCTTTTTCATAATGTCAGTGATTTTTGAAGTTATATATTTTTAGGACTATATCCATTTAATCTAAGTTTTCGATTTTATTGTAAAAATGTTCACAAAATTCTACTCTAATATTATTAATTTATTTATATATGAGTTCTATTCCTTTTATTTCTTAATAACATTTGTTTTCTCTCCCTCTTCAATTCCTCTTCCTCTCTCTTTCTTCTTCTGTCTTTGTTTCTCTTTATCTTTTTTTCTTTCTCTTTCTCTTTTTACCAAGACTTGCCATAGATTTGTCAAATTTATTAGAGTTTTTACAGAATCACCTTTGGCTTTGGTAATTTTATTTATTCCATGTTTATTTTCTGTTAATCCATTGACTGTAGAATACACAGAACATTTAACATCCTTGCCTGCATTTTCTTTTCCCTAGTGAAAAACTTTTTAAGAGTAGATTTTTAAAAACTAAGATTCAGATCATGTAACTAGTTATTGTGAAGGTTTTTGCTTCTTTTCACTTAGCTAAGAAATCTTTGTTTACTACAAGATTGAAAGATTTTTAAGCATTCTTCTAAAAGTTTTGGTGTTAAAACTTTTGTGTTTAGGTCTGTGATACATTGTAATTTAATTTTTGTGATCAAAAGTTATTTTGCTTTCTGTATAGATAATCAGTTATTTTGAGACTATGTGTTAAAAAAGACCATGATTTCCCAGTATTGAGTAGTGTTGACAACTTTTAAAAAAAACAACCAACCAACCATATATGTCTGGGTATATTTTAGTCTCATTATAATATTCAATTGATTTTTATATTTATCCTTATAGCAATACTGTACAGTATTGATTAGTATGGTTTTAAATTAAATCTTGATGTCAGGTTCAAACTTTGGTTTTTGTTTGCAAAATTCCAATTTTTCAAAGCTCCAAAATTTCAAAATTGATTTATCTATTTTATGTCCTTTGTATTTCAAGTTAAATTTTAGAATTAGCTTGTTAATTTCTACAAAATTTCTTGAGATTTTGATTGGAATTGTTTCAAATCTATAGATCAATTTATGAAAATAGTACAAAAGTGGAATTACTTATTATGCTTTTTAAATGTCTGTTCCTTTCAATTACTGAACATATTTAATACTACTGCTTTAAATTCTTTGTATTTGCTACTAGGGTTGATACAAGTGAATGTGCTTGCTCTTGGGCATTTCTACAGTGTGAGTGTTAGCCTTTGAACACCAGTTGACTGTGTAGCCAGTTTCCTATCATGAACTGATGTCATCTTACTCACTAAGCCATATATGTGGGTATAAGTAGCAGAAATTTATCGCTATGGAAAGACAGTAGGCTTAGGCAGGTATAGAAGCTACAACTATAGTAGCTATAGTGGACACTATATATAGCTATATAGTGGCACTATATATATAGTGGCACTATGAGTGGGCATCTCAGAAACTTTTAGCACCTGTTACATTGCCTTCCCTCTCTCTATTCATCATGGGGAGTGTCTCAAGAAATGCTGCAAGAAATGCTGGTACCAGTGGAGAGTGAATGACTGTAGCATTGTAGCTTGACTCAGAGGTAGCCCTGAAGGATAGCAGTGAAAGAAAATTTTCTCGGTGGGCAAAATTTGTTTAGGTTGGAGTGAATTTCCAGAAGCATCTATCTACAGTGTTTTGAAGGCAGTTACAAACAGTTTGATTGGATGGTCAGGGACTTGGAAGAAACAGGATTATAAAATTGGTGACGAGAAAGTCTGAGGGAAAGGATCACTTGGAGTTGGCACACTCTGAAGATAAATGTGTTTCATGTGAATCCTTAAAAAGGGCATCTTATTAAGGAGATGTTAATAATTAGAAGGAGAAAATGAAGAATTCTAAGGATATCAGTCTCTTTCATTAGCCACCCCATTGTTTGCACAGTAGGGCCATGAATGAAGTGTTACAATGGCAGTGATGAAGACTATGCATGAGATCTACAACATGGGCTTCCTTTAACTTTATCTGACATGGCTAATGCTACTGATGAGTGTCTAATCTGCCAATAGTAAATAACATTGAGCCCCTAATATGGAATCATTCTTTGGGGGGACCAGCCAGCCACCTGGTAGGTTATTGATTACATTGACTTCTATTCTGGAGGAAGCAAAATTTCATCCTCCCTAGGATAGACAATAATCTGCCAGCATCACCATCCCTGTACTCACAGACTCCCCTAGGCAATATCATGGTATTCCATATAGCATTGCTACTGATCAAGGGATTTATACACAGCAAGGAAAATGCCTTGGCTATAGTTTAGTTAAATGGCAATATTTTTTTCTCTCTTAAAGGTTCATACAATGTGCTCTGAAATCATGGCATATTCTATGGCTATAATGGGACTTATACGACAAGGGAGCATGTTACTACCTCAGATTGCCTGGGCAGACATAAGGAAAGACATCAGAGTTTAGAGTTAGAAAGGATTTATTTCTGTCATTTGTTTTGTCTCCTGAAGCAATTCACTTAACTGCTCTTGGATTAATGTCAATTTTCTCATGGTCAAAATTAGGCAAATAATGTCTACATTCACAATAAATGAAATGAAATAAGCAACACAGCAGTTGCTGGCTGAATAGAGAATGTAAGCTTTATAAACCTTTAGTCTATGATACTATTGTTGCCTAATAACAGAGGGTATTTCCTGTGAAATCAATACATTGCTGATATCAGATGCCATCCCACTTGATGCCTAACCCTAGGAAATAGGAAATACCCTCATCTGATTCATTACTGCTTTGTGTTAAATATATTTTTCAGTTTAGGAGACAGAAAAAACAATATTAGTTCAAAATTAAGAATCCTTGATGTGTGTGTGTGTGTGTGTGTGTGTGTGTGTGTGTGTGTATTTTATTCTGGAAAGAATTTCCTATAATTGGTACTGGACTGTTCTTTACCACACAAGAATGATTTAAGTACTCTTTGAGAAGCTAGATTCAGGTATCCTCTGTTAGATTTCTCTTTGGGCCTATCTTTAAATATTTCTTAGTTGCTATTTTATAGCCATTTAATACTGATCAAGCATATTTTGGCTCTTGACATTTCTCCTTTTCTTGGTGCTACGGAGATCTGTTTTGTGCCTCTTAAGAACTATAGGTGAAAACAAAAATTCAAAACCCCTTACTGCACAAGTTTTATTCATAAGGAACATAGAAACAAAAGAACTATTATGTAGTGGCAGTATTTAACATAGAGAACAACAAAATGTGTGTATAACATGATACTGGCCCTTTTTTAAAGTTCCAATGTCTTTTAGACATGTAACATATCCTTAACTTGTGTGTATTAGGTTAAATATTTTTGTGATTATTGATACAAATATAAGCACATTTGCATTTCACTAATTTACCCCTAACCTAAATATCTGAAGTAATTTCTAAATATGCGTCTTTTTATGCCATTTTGGGGAGTATAAAAAAGAGAATAAGTATAAATATACTTACTAATGTATAAGTAGTTATACCATGTAAGTATAAATATATGTATAAATTAAGTAGAAACGTGTAAAAAAATTGAAATGTAGAAAACATGAATTAATTAAAATTATTTTAAAATAGTTTAACATATTAGTCAATATACAAATGATAAAAATAAATTTATATTAAAAATAAAAATTCTTTAACATCAATTTTGTTCATGTTTGCTTATAATCATATGTTATATAAAGTGAGAAAATCATTCTAACAAGGTGTCTCTGCTACTTAACAAAGATATTTCAGTGTTTGGTGATCTACGTTAAATACTGTATGTCTGATTTTTACCAACAGAAAAAGATTTTCAGCCTTGAATTTAGAGATTTATTTCTAGTTGTGGGGTTATCAGAACATTTGGACAAATAATAATTGCCTCAGGCCTCATTATTCTTATTTAAAAGCTGAAGAAGTTATATTAAATGGGTTTCAAAGTCCTATTTTTCTCTAAAAACTAAAATCATCTAATAAAAAATGAACTTCAAAGCTATTTGGATCAATCTAGGAGAATTATTCTTGGGAAAATATTATTTGTTTGCCTATTGGTATCCCTCACTAGCTTCTAAATTTCACGAGTGCAAGATTGTGACAAATTTATTCTAGTAAACCAATGACAAACATGATGTCTCTTATATATCCATAGCTCAGTGAATGTGGAATAAGTAATTAGTGTCATTGCAGAAAAATTAAAACCAGAAAATAGTGTCCTGTTGTGCCTTTCTGAAATCCTAATCTCTTTTCTTTTTACTTTAAAAAGCAAACCTAGTGGAAACACACACACACACACACACACACACACACACACACACACAGGCGTGAACCTTGTTTAAGTTTTACAAGATAACGTGAGAACTTTCAGTTGGCAATTGTTAAGTTAAATCTTAAAGACTGTGACATTATAAGTGGTGCAAACATTCAATTAAAACTATAAAACCCCAAATTATAAGATCATGTGTAATTTATTTAAACTACCAGTGTCTTCTAACTTAAAGCAGATTCTTCTTCTATTATTAATGAACTAGACCTTTAAAACCACTTGGCAAGAAGGTTTTATTGCTTGCTAATTAGGATCCACATTTTAAAGGCATACTTTTATATAAAATAGAAAAACTGAAAAACTTTTCTGGTATTTGAAAAACAAAGTTTGATATTTGTTCATTTAATTATTTTCTTATTCTTCATATTTCAGGTTAGTTTTCTTCCATTTAAGATATGTAGGTAACACTAAAAATGAACTGAATTATTTCTTATAAAGAACTCTAATTTGGGCCCTTTGTTATGAATTTGTGTAGTCATTTTTCTTTTCTTTTTTTAAATGTTTATTTATTTTTGAGAGAGAGAGGAAAAGACAGAGCATGAGCAGGGGAGGGGCAGAGAGCGAGGGAGACACAGAATCTGAAGCAGACTCTAAGCTCTGAGCTGTTAGCACAGAGCCTGACACAGGGCTCGACTGTACGAACTATGAGATCATGACCTGAGATGAAGTCAGACTGAGCCACCCAGGCACCCCTGTGTAGTCATTTTTCTTAATCTACTTCAATGTTACTAAAAATATGAAGTATACTTCCTTTTCTGTTGGAAAGTTGAAAACCAAAGATTCATTATTTTTACAGGAAAATATTTCATGATTTTAGGATCAGTTAGGAATTTGATCTTGCTATCTTTCCAGACCCCAACAGCTGTTATTATTTGAGTAGTATTTTCTTTCAGAGAACATGCCATCTATTACATATGGGACTTTCCCATTAACTCCAACTGAGTGGAGTTATTATTTCTGTGTTCTGTTTTGTTAAAGTCACTGACTCCATGATGATGGACTTGACAAGAGAATTAGCATTATTTGGAAATAATCACATCATAGATACCAAAGCAAGGTAATCTTTTCTCAAACTTTATAAATTTTGAAGACTTAAAAAATTAGCCTGAAAACTCAGTTTGTTCCAAAAAGTTTGTAGCTTTATTTTGATGGCATTTTGTCACAAGATAAAAAAGATTTTATAAAAAATAAAAGCTGTTAAGTATTAGTGGAAGATAATTCTCTATGGGTCTCTTATATTTCTAACCATTTTGTAAGAAAGGCACTAGCTGCCTTTTATTCTGGATTATTTTTTTCAACAATATTTGGTTTGTAAAAAACCTTAGGAAATAGGGATATTTTCTCCCTTGGGAACAAAGAGCAGGCATGCTTATTGTATACTGTAATAAGTTTAATGGGTTTTTTCCCTTCTTTCTGAGTATTATAAAAATTTGGTTTTCCTAAGCTCAGAATTCCTTCCTTAGAGTGATATTCACTGTGTTTTCAGATGCCATCTAGTCTTCCTCATGTCATCTTGTGGAAATTGGAGCCTGCAAAACTGGTGAAAAAATGATGATGCCCTTGCTACTACTACTGCGGTAACAAAGTATGAGTAATAAAATTTCCTTCATCTCTGACCCAGGAATCTTCTGTCTTCTACCAGCATCTGCAAAACTATTGCAGGATAGCTTCTTATCTTGCAAGTAGGGGGAATCTCTCACCCTACATACTCAGAAAAATTGTTGACAGTACTCAGAAAAACTTATGTGGTTATATTGACCTTGGGTGAATATAGTCTATAATTAAATTAAATTTTACCTGAAAGTCATACAGTTCTGTCTGCTTTTCAAGATTCTCTACAATTTTATTCCATCTTGCTCAACCTAATGGTGTTGCCTAGTACATATTCTGTACCATAAAAGACTTTCTTCATTATACACTAACCATATCTACTATTTTTATGCTTTATTCATATTTTACTAGTTTTTCTCAAATGTCATTTTTCCTATATAAGATCCCATTTATATTACATTTAGTCATCCCATTTTGTTAGCCTCCTCTGGCTAATGACAGTTTCTTAGATGTTTCTTATTTTTGATGACTTGGACATATTTGAAGAATACCAATTAAGTAGTTTGTAGGATGACTTTCTAGTGGAATTATTTGATGTTTTTCTTCTCACTATATAGGGGTTATAAATTTTGGGAGTGGAAGATCACAGAGGTGAAGCGAAATCCTTACCATGCCATATCAAGTTACATGCTATCAAAATGACATCACTGGTAATATTAACCTTGATCACCTGGCCAAAGTGGTGCTTGCCAGTTTTGTTTATTGTCAAGTTTCTTTTTCCTCCTTTCCAGGCTATACTCTTTAGAAGTGATTCGCTAAGTGTAGCTAACATTCATAGAAGGAGGGGAAGTTCCCAGTTCTGCAAACTTAATGGGGGAAGTGTATAAATAAATTATTTTAATTTCTTCTAATGGGAAACTTTTTTCTGTCATTATTATTTTTTTTTCACTTTATTCTATTTATTCTTTTATTTATTTATTTATTTATTTTTTTTACAAATAGTTTATTGTCAAATTAGTTTCCACATAACACTCAGTGATTATCCCCAAAGTGCCCTCCTCCATGCCCATCCTCCCTCCCCGCCTAATCCATCAGTCCTCAGTTTTTGTCAGCATTCAAGAGTCTCTCATGGTTTGCTTCTCTCCCTTTCCCCCACCATTTCCGCCCTTCTTATCCCCCTTGTTCCTCCGTCAAGTTCCTCCTAATCCTCCTATACGTGCAAACATGATATTTGTCCTTCTCTGCCTGACTTATTTCGCTCAGCATAACACCCTCAAGGTCCATCCATGTTACTACACGTGGCCAGATTTCATTGTTTCTCATTGCCATGTAG
>NW_024082734.1:0-104784 GCF_003009895.1 Hyaena hyaena | reverse complement strand
CACCTTCAGATTGAAAGTAAGGAGATGGAGAAATATCTATCATGCAACTGGAAGTCCAAAGAAATCTGGAGTAGCCATTCTTATATCGGACAACCTGGACTTAAAGTAAAGACAGCAACAAGAGATGGTGCTGGGAGCCACACCGGCCTCTCTGGATGGCAGTCACAGCAAGGAAATGGCAGTGTTTGCACAGCTCCTGCCATGAGAAACGAAAACTGATATCTCTTTCTGCTACTACTGGTTCATGTTGGAATAAGCCTGCTGGTATTGACCAGGCCTCACAATATTCCATACCAGACCCATATTCTGAACACAGATACCTCATAAGGAAAAGCATATTCCAGCCTTTACAAAAGAGACTTTAGATGAAAACTCTATGGGTGATTGTTAAAAGGTTCTTCCTACGGGCCTTGCAGACCCAAGACATAGATAATAAAGGGGGTTTAGAACACCAGAGTTACAACTGAGCCTGGCCTCGAGACAAAGAGCCTATTTGGGGTTTAGGGCAAAACATAGTTACTACATATATCTTTGCTACTTGGTGAAGCATGGCAGTCCCTTCTTCAAGGCCTAGGTCCCACAAACACCCTCCCTTACACTGGCAACTGGGATGAAGATAGATAAGAGTAGCTAAAACATAAACCCAGGTGCAAAGACTGACACATTTAGGGCCCCATGTTAGTTTCCACAAACAAACCAATTCAGTAACACTCATCCTCTTGAGAGCCAGACAGAATGACTCCTAGCTTATCTATATACAATTTAACTTGTATGTTATCCTGTTTTTCACTAAGAACACTCTGTTATTTCCTTGGTCGGAATAATTCTGCAATTTATATTACAAAAGGCCTCCCATTGTAAGAAATTCTTTTCTCTGACTTCATGTTGTTGCTGAACTTTTAAATAAAGACGCCAAAACCGACAGGGCAGAGATGGCTGCCTGGTGATCAGAAAGAATCTCGGGGCTCTCTCACTCTCTCTCTTGGTGACACTGTCCATCCTTCAGGGACTCCTGGACCTGTCAGAGCCGGCCTCCGACAAGATGAAAAAGGGCATTATATAGTAATTACAGGGTCTATCCATCAGGAAGAGCTAGCAATTATAAATGTCTATGCACCAAATATGAAAGCACCCAAATACATTAAACAACCACAAACAGAAACAATCTTATGGATAGAATGTGCTAATTGCAGGGGACTTTAATACTCCACTTAGAGCAATGGATAGATTGCTATGGAAACTTGAAATCAATCACAAGAAAAAGTCTGGAAAACCTCTAAAAACATGGAGGTTAAACAACACCCTACTAAAGAATGAATGGGCCAATTAGACAATTAGAGAAGAAATTTTAAAATATATGGAAACAAATGAAAATCAATATATTACAATCCAAAATCTTTGAGATGCAGCAAAGGCCGCCCTAAGAAGAAAGTGTATTGCAATCCAGGCCTACTTTAAGAAACTAGAAAAAGTGCAAATAAAAAATCTAACAGCACACCTAAAGGAACTACAAGCAGAGCAGTAAGAACAGCCCAAATCCAGCAGCAGAAAAGAAATGATAAAGATCATTGCAGAAACAAACAATATAGAATCAAAAATAAAAAGACCAGTTGAACAGATGAAACCAATAGTTGATTTTTGGGGAAAAAAAAAAAAAACCAAAATAGATAAACCTCTAACCAAGCTTCTCAAAAAGAAAAGAGAGAACACTCAAATAGACAAAATCATTAATGAAAATGATCTGTCACAACCAATTCCTCAGGAATACAAGCAAATATCAGGGAATACTATGAAAAATTATATGGCAACAAACTAGACAACGTAAAGGAAATGAACATATTCCTAACCACACATGCACTACCAAAATACAAACAGGAAGAAATAGAAAATCTGAACAGACACATCACCAGTGAAGAAATTTATCAGTTATCAAAAATCTTCTAACGAATAAGAGCCCTGGGCTGGACGACTTCCCTGGGGAGCTCTACAAGACATTTAAATCAGAGTTAATACCCATTCTTCTCAAGCTATTCCAAAAATAGAAACGGAAGGAAAACTACTGGACTCATTCTCCAAAGCCAGCATCACTTTGATTCCCAAACCAAACAGAGACCCAGGAAAAAAAGAGAACTACAGGCCAATATCCTTGATGAATACAGATGCAAATATCCTCAAAGAGATCGTTGCAAATTGAACGCAACAACTCATAAAAAGAATTGTCCACTATGATCAAGTGGGATTCATTCCTGGGTTACAGGGCTGGTTCAATATTCACAAATCAATCAATGTGAGACATCACATTAACAAAAGAAAAGACAAAAACCATATGATCCTGTCGACAGTTGCAGAAAAAGCATTTGACAAAATACAGCATCTCTTCTTAATAAAGACCCTCGAAAAAATTGGGATAGAAGATGCTTACTTAAACATCATAAAAGCATTTATGAGAAGCCCACAGCTAATATCATCCACAATGGGGATAAACTGAGAGAGTTACCCCTGAAATCAGGAACACAATAGGGATGTCCACTCTCACCACTGTTGTTTCACATAGTGCTGGAAGTCCTAGCATCAGCCATCAGACAACAAAGGAAATCAAAGGCATCAGAACTGGCAAAGAGGAAGTCAAACTTTCACTCTTTGCAGATGACATGATACTCTACATAGAAAACCCAACAGACTCCACCAGAAGCCTTCTAGAACTGATCCATGAATTCAGCAAAGTTGCAGGGTACAAAATCAACATACAGAAACTGGTTGCATTTTTATACACCCACAATAAAGCAAGAGAAAGAGAAATAAAGGAATTGATCCCATTCACAATGGCACAAAAACCATAAAATAGCTAGGAATAAACCTAACCAAAGATATAGGAGATCTGTACAACGAAAACTATATAAATCCTATGAAGGAAATTGAAGAAGACGCAAAGAAATGGAAAAACATTTCATGCTCATGGATCGGTAGAGTAAATATGGTTAAAATGTCATTACTACCAAAAGCAGTCTACACATTCCATGCATCCCAATCAAAATTGCACCAGCATTCTTTTCAAAGCTAGAAGAAACTATCCTAAGATTTGTATGGAACCACAAAAGACTCTGAACAGTCAAAGTATTATTGAAGAAGAAAACCAAAATGGGAGGCAATCACTATCCCAGACTTTAGCCTCTACTACAAAGCTGTAACCATCAAGACAGTATGGTATTGGCACTAAAACAGACACATAAACCAATGGAATAGAATAGAAAACTCAGAATTAGGCCCATCCATCAGAATGGATAAAGGACCTGAACGTGAGACAGGAAACCATCAAAACCCTAAAGGAGAAAGCAGGAAACAACCTCCTTGACTTCAACCGCAGCAATTTCTTACTTGGCATATCCCCAAATGCAAGAGAATCAAGAGCAAAAAATGAACTATTTGGGACCTCATCAAGATAAAAAGCTTCTGCACGGCAAGGGAAACAATAAAACTAATTAATAGGCAACTGATGTTATGGGAAAAGATAGTTACAAATGACGTATTGGATAAAGGGCTAGTATCCAAAATCTATAAGGAACTCTCCTAACTCCTCACCTTAGAAACAAATAATCCAGTGAAGAAATGGGCAGAAGACATGAACAGACACTTCTCCAAAGAGGACATCCTGATGGTCAATAGACACATGAAATGATGCTCAATGTCACTCATCATCAGGGAAATACAAATCAAAACCACACTAGATACCACCTCACGCCGGTCAGAGTGGCTAAAATGAACAAATCAGGAGACTATAGATGCTGGCAAGGATGTGGAGAAACGAGCGCCCTCCTACACTGTTGGTGGGGATGTAAACTGGTGCAGCCACTCTGGAAACCAGTGTGGAGATTCTTCAAAAATTAACAATACAACTCCCCTATGACCCAGCAATAGCACTGCTAGGAATTTACCCAAGGGATACAGGAGTGCTGATGCATAGGGGCACATATACCCCAATGTTCATAGCAGCACTTTCAACAATAGCCAGATTATGGAAAGAGCCTAAATGTCCATCAACTGATGAATGGATCAAGAAGATGTGGGTTATATATACAATGGAATACTACATGGCAATGAGAAAGAATAAAATCTGGACATTCGTAGCAACATGGATGGAACTCAAGGGTGTTATGCTAAGTGAAATAAGTCAGGCAGAGAAGGACAGATACCATATGTTTTCACTCATAAGTGGAACAGGAGAAACTTAACAGAGGACCATGGGGAAGGGGAAGGAGGAAAGTAATAGGGAGAGGGAGGGAGGAAAACCACGAGGGACTCTTGAATACGAAGAACAAACTGATGGGGGAGGGGGACAGGGGAAGGGGGTGATGGGCATGGAGGAGGGTACTTGTGGGGATGAGCACTGGGTGTTATATGGAAACCAACTTGACAATATACTATTAAAAAAATAAATAAAATTTCCACCAAACGACTCAATTAGAGGGTTTTGATGAAAACAATGACAATATTTTTATTTTAGGAAAATTGTTTAGGTAGTAGAGTAGAATATATATTGGAAACAGAGGCAAGAAAAGAAGCACTGAGACCACAGAGAAAGGCAGTATAATAATTCAGATAAGAGATGACTGGGCTTGGATTTGAATGATACGATGGAGTTATCATTTACGATGGAGTTATGATTGAGAGGAGAGGAGAAATGCACAAGTATTTGGAGTTAGAATTAATATGGCTTGGGTCAACTCTTGTAACCAATCAGATTCGTCCTCCCCAAATACTTTTTAGGTAAGAGGAAATTCTTGCACCAACTTCAAAAAAAGGTGATTTACAGATCAGTAGAAGACAGGTAAGTAGGATAGGTGCCCCCCAGACTTTTAAATAATGTGACATGGAGGTAGGCTTGGAATCAGAGACAATTCGAGTTTTTAAAGGTTTCAGTGTTCTGTCCCATTGGGTCAGGATGGCATTTCTGGCTCCATCCCATTTTCCAGGTCCCATTAGGCGGTACTGGTAAGGAGTACATGGTCCAAAGAAAACTTCCCAAGCGAGTTTGGGATCCTTGAGGAACAGATATGGGACACTGGGCTTCGTGCCTATGCATGCAGCGATGTCATCCATGTATGCAATGTACTCAAGTTTGTCTTTACTGATGTCTTTCATCACACGCCTGAGGGGGAAGAAGATGGATCATTTTTCAGTTTCAAGTTATAAGTCACCTTTCCTCCTGCTATTTTGTTTCTTTTTATCTCAGTCAAACCATGTTGGGGAATGTTTTTGTATGTTGCAAAGAAAAAAAATAAGAGGAGTTTATCTACAGAAAGTATTTGGGAGGGTAATTAATTTTGTTAAAGGAGATGGTAAAAGGAGGCAATCAGAAGAGCAGGAAAGAGTAGTTCTAGATAATGCTTTAGGTTCTTGAGTTTGATATAAGAATAAAATCTCATCCAGCCTCAATACAACAGTTGTTGAACAAACATTATCAGAAAGCATCACACATATGGTCACCTAAATTATTGTTATTGATGTTAATTGTGAGTCGAGAGAGCCATACATGGGGCACTGAACATGACACAGATATGGGTATCTTTATATGAAAGCTTTATTCCTACCTATTTCTGTTGTTCGTAAACTTTCATAATGTCCCAATGACAGTCATTAATTCAGTCCTTCAATAAATAAATATTAAGTGTCCATCACATGACAGGCATCATTCTAGGTGCCAGGAGTCCAACAATTTAATAAAACAAAGTTCTTGCTGTCAAGAAGCTTACCTTCTAGTGAGGAAATTAACCGGCTCTAACCACCCCCCCTCCCAGCCAAACAAATCTGTAATAAATCAGGTGGTCAGGTGGTAATAGGTATAATGAGGCGATATAGAAGAGGGGAGGGAGGGTGCAATAAATGGATTGAGTAGGCCACCATATGTATACAGTGTTGTCAGAGAAGGCTTCTCTTAGGAGGCAATATTGGACAGCATGAGCCTGAAGGTATGGGTAGGGGAGAGGAGAGAACGTTCCAGGCAGAGGGAAGAGTAAGTGCAAAGGTTCTGAGGGGGCTATGGTTGGCGTGTTTGAGGACTAGGGAGGTGGCTGCAGTGACTGGAGCAGTATGGGTGAGGTGGGAGAATAGTAGGCAGTGAGGGCACAGTGATAACTGGCTGTTCTGGAGCATTATAGAGTCCCAGGGAAGTTTCTGGGAGTGAAATGGGAAGCAATTGGAGGGTTTTGAACACAAAAACGACGTGGTGCTGCTCACTTCTGCCACAGTGTCAAAACTTGGCACTCTCTGTAGAACAACAAAGAGGAGGCGAGGAAACCGGATAAGTGGTGACAGCAAGTGTCCTGGTAAGAGGTGACAGTGGCCTGGTCTGGGGTGGTTGGGGGGGTAGGAATACAGGTTTTGGAATCTGTATTTGTTTGGAGGTAGGAGCTGACAGTATTTGCTGCTGTAAGGTAGGGAGAGAAAAAGAGGAACAAAGGGGTTTCGGCCGATCACCTGGAGTGAGTAGCCAGTGACTGAGAAGGGGAAGAAAAGATTCAGAACAGGCCGGGGGCAGGATGGGTGGGCAGGTGGTGCAGGGTGAGAGTTGGTTCTTAGACATAATAAATATGAGATACCTAAGTGGTATCCAAGTGGAGATCTCTAGAGGGACTTGGATTAGGAGTTGGAATTCTGGGGAGAGACTTGGGAGCCATGACTATGTGATGGAATTGAAAGCCACAGGCCTGGGTGAGGCCACCTAGGAGTAAGTGTTCATAGAAGTGAGAAAGCATCTGAGGATTAAGGCTGGAGTTCACCAATTTTTAGGAGTGAGGAAGAGGTGACAGCAGTAACTGCAGGGAAATGGCAGCCTAAGAGACAAAAGGAGAATAAAGACTCAAGGGGGTTCTGGGGACCAAGTGAGCTCAAGGTTGGGGCCTTGGCTCTGTGCTCTGCTAAGAGGAACTGGTACCCCCACCTGACACATCGGAGACCACAAATCTAGTTGGTGAAACAGTTAGGATTAAAAGCATATTCTTCCAGGGACTCCTGGGTGGCTCAGTCAGTTGAGCGTCTGACTTCGGCTCAGGTCATGATCTCATGGTTCATGAGTTCGAGCCCTGCATCAGGCTCTGTGCTAACAGCTCAGAGCCTGGAGCCTCCTTCAGATTCTGTGTCTCCCTCTCTCTGTATCCTTCCCCCACTTGTACTCTGTATCTCTCTCTCTCTCTCTCTCTCTCTTTCTCTCAAATAAACATTTTAAAAAATCTAAAAACAAAACAAAACATAACTCTTCTGGCTCTAATGCAGGTTTGTTGGTAAGGAAATATATTAATAGGTTTTTCTGGAAGAAGTTGCATGTCATGTCTGTCATACCTTTCGATGAGCTGTTCCTTTTTAGTAGCCTCAGCCATCAATTTTTGGGATGGAGGTATCTTACAGAGTCCTGTGAGAAACGTTGGAAACAATATCAACATCACATGTGTCTTTTCCTTTGAGTGCTCTTTCTCCCTCATTTCTGGCCCCCTACTGTCTACCCTTAGAATGTGTAAGAGTCAAAGCTGAGACTGGAATTAGAGGTAATTTTTGGCTTTACTTAGGGGTTCTTAGATCGTCTCTGGAGGCTCTTTGGAGAAGTGTGCAAATTAAGCCTCAATTAGTTGAGTTTCTTTTGTCATCTGGAGGCAAAATCCCCCTCCAAACCCACTTAACCAGGGTTGGTGGCATTCTACTGCCAGAATTATGAGGATGGATGCCCCAAAGCCCAGGCCTCAAACTGTGCTGACCCATTGGTCATCAGCACCTGCTACAGCTCATTTACCTACTCACACATTACCTACATTTATATGTGCTATTTGTATTGCATTGTTTGTATACCCCTGTTTGTATTTGTAAGTGTGTATTAAAGCTTTTCGTTGGTTAAATGTAACTACTTAAAATGACTTCATTTTTATAACCCTGCTTTGACACATCTTCACTTTTGTTATACCGGGAGCCTCAACTGTGGAAGTGCCTGGTTGTCTCTCATCTTCACAGAGAGACCAGACTCTAACCTCTTGCGGGGATGTGCTCCTTCTCAGTCTCTCTCCTAGACAGTCTCAGCGCTTGGACTCTGCTCTTCTGACGGGAGCCAAGTACTGTCCCCAGGGTGTGGGGTTACTATCTACTGGAGATAGGGCTGACTTAGCCCTGTGGTGTACTTGCCTCTCAAGTCACTTTATCCTGTAAAAAGTGAGCAAGACTTTACTTAGTGGTTCTCAGATCGCTTCTGGAGGCTCTCTGGAGAAGTGTGCAAATTAAGCCTGTGGAGTGATCTAATTGAGTTTCATTTTGTCAGCTCTGTCATGCTGGTGAGCATCTTTGAGCTCATTATATATAAAACATTAAAAAAACCACCAGGTACTTAAGATTCTTCTGAGGTTTTAATATAATCAGATAATGTTGTGAAAGCACTTTAATTGGCCTTAAAGAAACAAAAATTCATGATCATTTAATGAAAATGTGAAGAATTTGAGGTCTATTACATTTGTATAGTGTGAGTGAAGTCTACACTACTTAGTACTGCATTATATACTATTTGTAAATTACTGGTGATTGTTTTTATTCATCCATGACACAATTCTGCTAAAGAACACCTGGTTGGCTCCATTGTGATTGCTTTTATATTAAAAAATCAGGGATGCCTGGGTGGCTCAATTGGTTAAGTGTCTGACCTTGGCTCGGGTCATGATCTCTCATTTTGTGGGTTTGAGCCCCGCATCGGCCTCTGTGCTGACAGCTCAGAACCTGGACCCTGCTTTAGATTCTGTGTCTCCTTGTCTCTCTATCCCTCCCTTGCTCATGTGCTGTTTCTCTCCCTTTCTAAATAAAATAAAATAAAATATTTCAAAAAATTAAAAATTGTACAAATGCAATAATTTAAAATGCTTACTAATCTAAAACCTGCCCTACTTTAGAGAGGTCTAATAGTAACATCAAGAGTAAGAACGACAGTTATCAATTAATAGAGTTCACTATGTGCCAAGTACTGTGCTAAGTGCTTGGCAGACATTATCCATCTCATAAAATCCTTGTGAAAGAGCTTTTATTATCCCCACTTTACAAATAAAGGGGCTGAGATTCGGAGAGGTCCTCACAAAGATAATGAGTTTTAGAGTTGGTGTCAGATGCTGGTAGCCCTGACTCCGTCATCTGCATTCTTACTGTGAAAACTGACAGCAGTTAGTGCCCAGTGTCTAAAATGTATTTTTAAATGTTTATTTATTTTTGAGAGAGATATAGAGACAGAATGCGAGCAGGGGAGTGGCAGAGACAGAAGGAGACACAGAATCTGAAGCAGGCTCCAGGCTCTGAGCTGTCAACACAGAGCCCGATGCAGGGCTCGAACTCACAAACCGTGAGATCATGACCTGAGCCGAAGTTGGATGCTTAACAGACTGAGCCACCCAGGTGCCCCTAAAATATCTTTTATAGGCATTACTGAAAGGTTACCATCTTCTCAGAACTCAACTTTATTCACAGTCTGCATTATTCCAGAAACTTTCTTTGGAAAGGATATAAAGTTCTATTTCTAGAAATAAATGGAAAGATTCAGAAGTAAATAGAGTAGAACAGAGTATAGGATCCCAAAGCTTCCAATAATTTCATCTGAGATACATGATTATATCTTGCTGCGCAAGCTGAACCCATCCACACACTCAAAACCTTTTTTCCACTGTCACTTTAGTGACACAAGCACACGCATGAAATTAAGGATTTATTAAACTTAAAGTATTATGGTACTTTAGCTCACATCTGTTCCATTTTGGCTGAATCACAAAACACTAATATGAAACTCACTTGATCACATAGGCTTTAAATAGAGTCAAGGTACCTTTGAATACTCTTGTGGCCCACCGTGCCTGGAGCTCTGTGCCTGATAAGATGGATCCTTGAAGGCTGATGAGGCCAATGATGGCTAATGTCGCCCTCTCCAGGTTTGAAGGAAATACCTGCTTATACAGGAATATCTTCTTTGTACAAAGGCTTTTGAGAGGTTCTTCAAGAAAGGGAAAAGAGAATGTGTATCCTGTTGTTAAGACCACAACATCAATGTTTTCCTCCACTGTTCCATCTTCAAAGAAAGCAGAGGTTTCTGTGAACTCCTTCACACTGGTTTTCATAGTGATGGTCCCACATAGGATACAGGTGGGCAGTTCATCATTCACAATGAATTTTGGTTTTTCCCTTTGACACAGAAGAGAAAATTATTCACTGTAGTTGTATCTGTTAGACGCTTGAGCAAATTATTTGGTTGGCTCAGGGGAATTGATCTGCCAAGACAAGGGAGTGAATTGACCAATGTCTAATTCAAAGTTGTCTACCCAACTTATGTTTCAATAACATCTTTTGTTTTTCTGCTTCCAGTAGAAGGCATGTGGGAAATGACTAAACCTATTCTTACCTGCCTGGGGTTTAAAATTCCCTATCTCCTGAAATTCATTTCCAGAGCCATGCTTTTCTTGAAGAGTTAGGATCAAGTATACAACTATCCATTTAAGAATCAGTTTTAGGTCTCACATCACCCAGGCCTCCAAGGATTGACAAGAAGCAAAGAGGAAATTGGCAAGAAACTTTTTGGATAAAAATTTTAAAAAATCTGAATCAAGTTATGCTGATAAATATTTTTATTACAAACATCATTCCATCTAATTACAGCAGATATAAAATAGACATATCAAATCATCCATTGTCATTAATCTTCTTGACAGGTTGAGAGCTGTCTTACCAAAAAAAAAATTGGGTCAACCATAAAATAGGTCACATTTAATGACCTTAAATTCATTTCAAAAGTTTTCTTTTCCTTGCCATGTACAGCTTCATACAGATGTGTATTAAAATGCATAATTTTAGGAATTCTTATTGGAAATTCATCCTCAATCATTCAGCCAGAGAATCATTAGCAAGAACTGGCCATTTGTACTTGGGATGCTGAAAATATTCCATTTGTACATGGTATGCATTTGAAGATTCTTCAAAGCCAATTTTAATGTCCTGATTTTCAAGCTAGAAATGAAAAGTTTTTATCCTTCATTATATTCTATCCTTCATTATATTCTACTACTTTTGTTACCAGACAGAGAATATTCCTATTTGAGGTAACTGATAGACATGGTCTTAAGGAACTGAGCTCAGAAAAAAATAAAAGCAGCTTAATAATTATTGAATATTTGAATTCTGAATAAGGTAGAATTAGAAATTATTGATTGTTTTCTAAAAATATTATTGTTTTTTAAAAATATGTTTACTTTGAGAGAGATAGAGAGAGAGAGAGAGAGAGTGTATGCATGTGTCCGAGTGAGCAGGGGAGGGGCAGAGAGAGAGGAAGAGAGAGAATTCCAAGCAGGCTCCATGCTGTCAGCAGGGAGCCCAATTAGGGGCTTGATCTCATGACCTGAACTGAAAAGCTGAAATCAAGAGCTGGATGCTTAACTGACTGAGTCACCTAAGTGCCCTAAAATTACTGATTCAATAATTTTCCCATTAAATAAAAAATTTTAAGTACCCCTTTGTAATACTTAATCCATAATTCTCATGGTTAAATCTTTTATTCAGTTGCCTCTCTTGAATCCAGTTTCGTACACATGAAGGCAGAACTTGAGCCATAAAATGAAGGTATCTTCTTGTAATCACCATATTATGGGGGTAACCCCCATTTGAACAGCGGTAGACAACCCAGGTACCAGTTCTAGTACTGAGAAGTACCTAAAAGGTCAGGAAGGATAAGTATATGTACATCATTTTGTAGTATTTTTCTTTGATGTGTTTCAAATGTTCTTATAACATCTGTCCTTTTTAAAAAAACTCTCATTTTAATTTCAGTGAATTAACATACAGTGTTATATTAGTTTCAGGTGTACAACATGGTAATTCAACCTTTCCACACATCACCCAGTGTTCATCATCACAAGTGCACTTCTTAATCCCCATCACCTATTTCACCCATCCCCTCACCGCCCTCTCTTTTGGTATCATCAGTTGGTTCTCTATGGTTAAGAGTGTGTTTCTTGGTTTGCCTCTTTTCCCCTTTGCTCATTTGTTTCTTAAATTCCACATATGAGTGAAATCATATGGTATTTTTATTTCTCTGACTAACTTATTTCACTTAGCATTATACTTTCTCATTCCATACATGCTGTTGCAAATGGCAAGATTTCATTCATAACTTCTGTTTTTAACTTATGAGTTTGTGCAGAGATCTACCACTGACTGTTTCTTTTCGTTTTTCTTTTATAAATCAATTTTACCTGATCTGCATATCTGTTAAGTGTTTCTATCATGTTCACTATAAGAATTACAGTAATAGCAGATATATGGACTATTGATCTGGCAATTTCTACATGTGAATAATGTAGAATTTAAAGTGGAGTTTTGAGAAAGCAATTTTAACTGAGTTCAATAAAAATCTTAAAGTTTTCATTTCCAAATCTAATTAATTGTCCTATAATTTATGTTACAGTGGAACGGATTTCTAATTTGTGAGTCTATGGTTGGATTTTCTAAAGTCATTCTGCACACTTCATGGGCAAAGTAAAGGCTGTTTTTATCTTACAACAGATTCTAACTGTAACTTCAAATAGAAAATTTGGACGTGTTCAGAAAACAACCTCCCTTTCTTATTTGTATACTGCGGTTTTGCCAGTGTTATGAAGATAGAGTGTAAAAAAAAGATAATTGGTCTGGGTGGAGTAATTTGTCCATTCTGTCTCATTCCTGAAACAGTACGTCTGAAAAAATGCCTCATGGTCTGGCATCCACAGTTTCCCTGACCCCTTTCAGAGATGGTTCAATTTTGTAATGTGTGGATTTTGTTTTCACTCATATTGTGTCCACATGATTTAGCAGCTGGCCAATGTGTTTTGTGATTTTGTATCCCTCTGTCCAGCCCACAGAAACGAGGATGGGGCTGGGGTGTGGATTGACCCTGGTGTACCTGGGCTGCTGTGCGACTGAGTTCCACTGCCACATCTCCTCCAGTGTTCCCAAGACCGATCACTAACACGCGTTTGCCTTGAAAGCCTTCTGGGCTCCTATATTCCTGACTGTGCAGGATCTGGCCTTTAAATTTATGAATACCTGATGGGAGGGAGGGATCAGAAAATCAGAAGTATCTAAAGTTTTATTACTCTTTAGTATGCACGCATAGGGTCTGTAGGAAAAGAAAAGTTCCAGAAATATGTCAGCCTTTTGCTCCTAGTGCTATACGCAGGATGTAGAAGCTATGTATCATTTCTCTCTCCCATTGAATTCTCTGAGCCTGGATATAGCTTTAGTACAACTTGCAGGAGATTTAAAACTATAGAAGGTAAATTCCACACAAGTGCTCCCTTTTAAAGCAATTACTTGGGGGAAATCAAGGTCACTGCAGACCATAAGAAACATCTCGTGCATGACCCCAAACTTCCTAAGCAAGAAGTTGATTGCTGATGCATGTTATTTTACCCAACAGATATATCCTATAAGAATATGGTTTGTATATAGAACATTTTTACAAGTGAATTTTAATTCAATTATAATTTTCCACAAAAATTTTGTGGCAAGTTCTCTTATACATAATTATTTTGTGGCTTAGGCTTGCTTCTTATACTTTATGCCTATTTTACTTTATTCTTTTTAAAAACATTTTTTGTCAATTTTTATTTAGTTTTGAGAGAGAGAGAGAGAGAGAGAGAGAGAGAAATAGGCAGAGAGGGAGGGAGACACAGAAGCCGAAGCAGGCTCCAGGCTCTGAGATGTCAGCACAGAGCCCAACGCAGAGTTCGAACCCATGAGCCAAGAGATCATGACCCAAGCCAAAGTCAGACGCTCAACTTATTGAGCCACCCAGGTGCCCAACTTTATTCTTTATTATAGGCTTAATGCTTTATTATACTGTCTGCTTATTTTTACCTTATTCTTATGTTATTTATATTTGTTGTACTGGCTGATTTTTCAAGTTCGGAACACTGTTTATACAAGTATCAATTTTATGGTATTTATATACAGGAGAAGGGCTCCTTTATACAGATATTTCTTCTCTTGATTTATTTTTGACAATTATCTCCTTGGCATGTAGAAAAGACACAAACCATAAATTCATATAAGTGAAGACTGGTAGAAACAGTGGAAGTGGAGATATTTCCAGTGGCAGCTGCAGCAATCGACATTATGAGGTGGCAGAGGAAAAAGAGTGACAGGGACAGTGACCATCAGTGAGATGAAACTCTGACAAAGAATCTGAAAGGAAGCCCTGCAGTGTAGAGAGTTTAAAAGCCTCTCAGCCCACTACTTCAAGTGCTTTTGAAATTTTAATCTAAAAAAAATGAAATTGTTTCCTAGAATATATGAATCTTCTATTACAGTGATTGATTCATTTACTCAATATTTATTGAAGAGCTACTATGTATAGCACAATATATATATATTTTTAAGTTGATTTATTTTGAGAGAGAGAGAGACACTGTGGGTGAGCAGGGGAGGGGCAAAAAAAGGGAGAGAGAGAGAGTTTCCCAAGCACATCAGCACAGAGCCAGATGTAGGGCTTGAACCCACGAACTGCGAGATCATGACCTGAGTCAAAATCAAGAGTCAGATGCTTAACTGACTAAGCCACCCAGGAGCCTTACGATGCCAATTTTTGCTTAAGGAGGCTTCATGCCGTGTGGAGTCCAATGCAGGGCTTGAACTCATGACCCTGAGATCAAGACCTGAGCTGAGATCAATAGTCAGACACTTAACCAGTTGTGCCACCTAAGTGCTGCTGACACCATTTGAAAGGGACTTTGCATGACATAGGCATCTGCCCAGGCAATGAGACCCTAAAGACAGTCTGGGTGGAGATGCCTGGGGGAGGAGCTAGGGTTCAAGGAGTTGTATGTGGCCAGTGAGAGGGTGCGTCTCATAATAAGGGGCTGCGTTGACAGATCCTCTTTCATGGAATGTCTCTCGGAAGCAGAACCTATGAAAACACCTCACAAAGTGTCAATCTTAGGCATCTCCATGGCCAGAGAAAACTAGCAGCTGATTGGTGCTGGTCAAAAAAGACCCTTGCTAAAGAGGAGGTAAGATGGCGGAGAAGTAGGGAGCTCTGTACATTTCACTCGCCCCATCTCTCAAATGGAGAAGGCCTGAAGTCATAGGAACCCTTATAGAATCCAGGAGTTTGGGAGGAAAAGGAGACAGAGTCCACTGAGAAAACTTTATAGCGTGAGTGCGAACTGGGGAAGATAAAATCAGGCCGGGACTGGAGACCCAGAGGGAGGAGGGATCCCCCTTTGCGGGGAACTGTGGTGAGTCTAGGGGAAAAAAGAAAGAGTGGCCAAAACTGTTCAAGACACTGTCCCTGTCTCTGGAGAAGCACAGAAGAAAAATCTGTGCTTGGGATACAGAGGTACCCGGTTCCCTGCTGTCCAGCTGACCAGAGGCAGGATGCACTCATCCCAGGTGACCCCTGGTGAAAATACTCCTCGCTCGCCAGCCCGACCTGCAGGGGACGGGAGCAGCAGCTTCCGGCTCTATCCCCAGGGGGAAGGCGACAAGCTTGAAACTGCTCTGAGGGACTCGCCTGTAAGTTTATATTTTGGGCAATATTAATGGGGTGTGTGGACTGAGATCTGGAAACGAGGCCTGGCTTGGGATATAGAGCACAGCCCAACTTGGCTATGCCCCTGGCACAGGGAGATCACACCCAAAAGAGTGAGTTGCAACACTTGGTGTGAGAAGGGACTGGGGCGCCACCATTTTTCTCCCCACAACCACCAAGGCAAGACCCCCGCAGGACGCACTGGACCAAACCACGCCCATCCCCGCTAGAGAGCTGCCCTCTTCTTCTTTTTTTTACTGGAGCTGGGGCAAGACCAACATGGATGCACTGCCCTGATTAATTCTGGTCACTGGCTTGCTTAAACAGTCACTTTAATCCATTCTCTAGATGTAAATTCTATACCTCCACCATTACTTTTTAACTCTTTCTCTCTGGAGTAATCAGAATATATGTAGTTTCTCTGAGTAGCATTATCGTCATTTCTTTTGTCTCCTCTCCAACCATATTCCCCTTTCTTTCTTTGAATTAAGGCTCTTAGTCTTTCTGCCTGCTCATTTCATTTCCAATTTTGCTTCCTCCCTGCCCTGTCATTTCTCTCTTTGTATATGCTCTTCCACCAGCACTGCATACACCTGGCTATTTATTTGTGTCTGGGAATTCTGGTTCTATGCTTTAGACTGTCCTTTGTCTATTGGGTTTTTTCTTTTTCCTTTTCTTTTCTTCTTTTTCCTTTTTTATGTATTTTTATTATTCATCTTCCCTACTTCCTCTTTTCTTTCTTTCTTCTTCTTTTTTTGTATGTGTCTCTTCCTTTTTTCTTTTTCTTTTTTCCCTTTCGGTTTGAGTGTTTGTTGGATTTGTCTGTGCGTTTGTGTACCTTTGTTCCGTGTGTGTTTGTCTGTTTTCTTTTCCAGGGCTACCTCAAGAAACAAGCCAAAGTACACATGGGAGAGTACACATGGTGGAGAGTCCCAAATACCACTACAAGTAGGAAAATAAAATAACCAAGGTCTCAAAAAGAGAGACCAAGAGACACCATTCAAAGAAAACCTTCTGAACGGACAGGCTCTGGACAGTCAAAGAGCCTTTGGTACAGCAGCACTCATAGGTGGAGAGTGCATAACAAGCTTTTAAAACTAACAAGAGATAGAAAGCTAATCAAAATGATGAAACGGAAGAGCTCTCCTCCAAAGAAATTCCAGGAGGAGTAGATAGCTAAAGAACTGCTCAAAACAGATATAAGCAAAATAACTGAACAAGAATTTAGAACAATAGTCATAAAATTAAACTCTGGGCTTGAAAAAGGCATGGAAGACATCAGAGAAACTATTGCTACAAAGAGTATGGAGCTTAAAAATAGTTGTGATGAATTAAAAAACGCTATAAATGAGATGCAAAATAAAATGGAGGTGTCCAATGCACAGATTGAAGAGGCAGAAAGGAGAATAAGTGATATAGAAGACAGAATTATAGAAAAAGAGGAAGTTGAGAAAAAGAGAGATAAACTGATACAGGAGCATGAAAGGAGAGTTCGAGAGCTCAGCAATACAATCAAACGGAAAAATATCTGTATCATAGGAATTCCAGAAGAGGAAGAAAGAGGGAAAGGCGTTGAAGGAGTTCTCGAAAAAATTATAGCAGAGAACTTCCCCAATATGGGGAAGGAAACAGACATTGAAATCCAGGAGGCACAGAGAACTCCCCTCAGACATAACTTGAATCGATTTTCTGCACGACATATCATAGTGAAACTGGCAAAATATGAGGACAAAAAGAGAATTCTGAAAGCAGTTAGGGATAAAAGGACCCTATTACAAAGGGAAACCTATAAGAGTGGTGACAGATCTATCTACTGAAACTTGGCAGGCCAGAAAGGAATGGCAGGAGATCTTCAATGTGATGAACAGTAAAAATATGCAGCCAAGAATCCTCTATCCAGCAAGCTTGTCATTCAAAACAGAAGGAGAGATCAAAGTCTTTCCTAGTGAACAGAAATTGAAAGAATTTGGCACCACTAAGCCAGCCCTACAAAAATCCTGAGGGGGACTCACTGAGGGAAATGTTGCAAGGAACGAAGACACCAGAGACACCACCACAAGCATGAACCCCACAAAGGACACAATGACTCTAAACCCGTATGTTTCAATAATAACACTGAATGTAAATGGGCTGAATGCTCCAATCAAAAGACATAGGGGAGCAGAATGGATTAAAAAAAAACAAAATCCATCTATTTGCTGTCTACATGAAAGTCATTTTAGACTGGAGGACACCTTCAGATTAAAAGTCAGGGGATGGAGAAATACCTATCATGCTACTGGAAGTCAAAAGAAAGCTGGAGTAGTATACTTATATCAGGCAAACTGGCCTTTAAAGTAAAGAGAGTAAGAAGGGATGAAGAAGAGCATTATATAATAATTACAGGGTCCATCCATCAGGAAGAGCTAACAATTATAAATATCTACGCACCGAATATGGAAGCAGCTAAATATATAAAACAGTTAATCACAAAAACACAGAAACAATCTCATGGATAAGAATGTGCTAATAGCAGAGGAATTTAATACTCCACTTCCAGCAATGGATAGATCAACCAGACAGAAAATCACTAAAGAAACAATGGACTGGAATGACACATTGGATCAGATGGATCTGGCAGATATATTTAGAACTCTGCATCCTGAGGCCAAGGAATTCACTTTCTTCTCAAGTGCTCATGGCACATTCTCCAAGACAGATCACATACTGGGACATAAAGCAGCCCTCAATAAATATAAAAGAATTGAGATCATACCATGCACACTGTCAGATCATAATGCTTTGAAACTTTAAATCAATCACAAGAAGAAGTCTGGAAAACATCCAAAACCATGGAGGTTAAAGAACACCCTACTAAAGAATGAATGGGTCAATCAGGCAATTAGAGAAAAAATTAAAAAATATATGGAAACAAATGAAAATGAAAATACAACAATCCAAACTTGATGGGATGCGGCAAAGGCAGTCCTAAGAGGAAAGTACATTGCACTCCAGGCCTATTTCAAGAAATTAGGGAAAGCGTGGATGCAAAATCTAACAACTCGCCAAAGGAACTAGAGGCAGAGCAACAAGAGCACCCCAAACCCAGTAGAAGAAGAGAAATAGTAAAATCAGAGCAGAAATAAACGACATAGAGACCAAAGAAACAGTTGAACAGATCCATGAAACCAAGAGTTGGTTCTTTGAAAAAATAAACAAAATTGACAAACCTCTAGCCAGGCTTCTTAAGAAGAAAAGAGAGAGCACCCAAATAGACAAAATCATGGATGAACATGGACTTATTACAACCAACCCCTCAGAAATACAAGTAATTATCAGGGGATACTATGAAATATTATATGCCAATAAATTGGACAACTTAGAAGAAATGGACAAATTCCTAAACACACACTCACTACCAAAATTCACACGGGAAGAAATAGAAAATCTGAACAGACCCATCACTAGTGAATAAATCGAATCAGTGATCAAAAATCTCCCAACAAATAAAAGCCCTGGACCTGATGGCTTCCCAGGGGAGTTCTACCAGACATTTAAAACGGAATTAATACCAATTCTTTTCAAGCTATTCCAAAAAACAGAAATTGAAGGAAAACTTCCGGACTCTTTTTATGAAGCCAGCAACACTCTGATTCCCAAGCCAGGCAGAGATTCAGCCAAAAAAGAGACCTACAGGCCAATATCTTTGATGAACACAGATGCAAAAATCCTCAACAAGATCCTTGCAAATCGAATCCAACAGCACATAAAAAGAATTATCCACCAAGATCAAGTGGGATTCATTCCTGGGTTACAGGGCTGGTTCAACATTCGCAAATCAATGTACTCCATCACATCAACAAAAGAAAAGATAAAAACCATATGATCCTGTCGATAGATGCGGAAAAAACTTTTGACAAAATACAACATCCCTTCTTAATAAAGACCGTCGAGAAAGTCGGGATAGAAGGAACTTACTTAAACATCATAAAAGCCATCTATAAGAGCCCTCAGCTAACATCATCCTCAACGGGGAAAAACTGAGAGCTTTCCCCCTGAGATCAGAAACACGACAGGGATGTCCACTCTCACCACTGTTGTTTCACATAGTGCTGGAAGTCCTAGCATCAGCCATCAGACACAAAAGGAAATCAAAGGCCTCAAAATTGGCAAAGAAGAAGTCAAACTTTCACTTTTCACAGACGACATGATACTCTACATAGAAAACCCGACAGACTCCACCAGAAACCTTCTAGAACTGATCCAAGAATTCAGCCAAGTTGCAGGGTACAAAATCAACGTACAGAAATCGGTTGCATTTTTATACACCAACAATGAAGCAACAGAAAGAGAAATCAAGAAACTGATCCCATTCACAATTGCACAAAAAACCATAAAATACCTCAGAATAAAACTAACCAAGGATACAAGAGATCTGTATGAGGAAAACTATAGAAACCTTATGAAGGAAATTGAAGAAGACACAAAGAAATGGGAAAATATTCCATGCTCATGGATTGGAAGAATAAATATAGTTAAAATATCATTACTACCCAAGGCAACCTACACTTTCAATGCACTCCCAATCAAAATTGTACCAGAATACTTCTCAACATTAGAACAAACTATCCTAAAATTTGTATGGAACCACAAAAGATCCCGAATAGCCAAAGTAATATTGAGGAAGAAAACCAAAACGGGAGGCATCACTATCCCAGATTTTGGCCTCTACTACAAAGCTGTCATCATCAAGACAGTATGGTATTGGCACAAAAACAGACACATAGACTGATGGAATAGAATAGAGAACTCAGAATTGGATCCACAAATGTACTAATCTTTGACAAAGTGGGAAAGAGTACCCAATGAAAAAAAGACAGCCTCTTTAACAGATGGTGCTGGGAGAACTGGACAGCAACATGCAGAAGAATGAAACTAGTTCATTTTCTCATATCATACACAAAAGTAAACTTAAAATGGATAAAGGATCTGAATGTGAGACAGGAAACCATCAAAACCCTAGAGGAGAAAGCAGGCAACAACCTCCTTGACCTCAACCGCATCAATTTCTTACTTGACACATCCCCAAAGGCAAGGGAATCAATAGCAAAAATGAACTATTGGGCCCTCATCAAGATTAAAAGCTTTGGGGCACCTGGGTGGCTCAGTCGGTTAAGCGTCTGACTTTGGCTCAGGTCATGATCTCATGGTTCATGGGTTCAAGCTCCATGTTCGGCTCTGTGCTGACAGCTAGCTCAGAGCCTGGAGCCTGTCTTCGGATTCTGTGTCTCCTTCTCTCTCTGACCCTTCCCTGCTCACGCTCTCTCTCTCTCTCTCTCCCTCAAAAATAAATAAAAACATTAAAAAAAAAGATTAAAAGCTTCTGCACGGCAAGGGAAACAATCCGTAAAACTAATAGGCAACTGACAGAATGGGAAAAGATAGTTGCAAATGACATATCAGATAAAGGACTAGTATCCAAAATCTATAAGGAACTCACCAAACTCCACACCCGAAAAACAAATAATCCATTGAAGAAATGGGCAGAAGATATGAACAGACACTTCTCCAAAGAGGACATCCAGATGGCCAACAGACACATGAAATGATGCTCAGCATCCCTCCTCATCAGGGAACTACAAATCAAAACCACACTGAGATACCACCTCAAGCCAGTCAGAGTGGCTAAAATGAGCAAATCAGAGAACTCTAGATGCTGGCGAGGATGTGGAGAAATGGGCACCTTCCTGCACTGTTGGTGGGAATGTAAACTGGTACAGCTCCTCTGGAAAACAGTGTGGAGATTCCTCAAAAATTTAACAATAGAACTCCCCTATGACCCAGCAATAGCACTGCTAGGAACTTACCCAAGGGATACAGGAGTGCTGAGGCATAGGAGCACATGTACCCCAATGTTCATAGCAGCACTCTCCACAATAGCCAAAACATGGAAAGTGCCTAAGTGTCCTTCAACAGACGAATGGATCAAGAAGATGTGGTTTATCTCTACGATGGAATGCTACATGGCAATGAGAAAGAATGAAATCTGGCCATGTGTAGCAACATGGTTGGAAATTGAGGGTGTAATGCTGAGTGAAATAAGTCAGGCAGAGAAGGACAGTTACCATATGTTTGCATGTGTAGGATGATTAGGAAGACCTTATCGGAGGACCGTGGGGTAAAGAAGGGGAAAAATAGTGGGGGAGCGGGAAGGAGACAAACCATGAGAGACTCCTGAATGATGAGAACAAACTGAGGGCTGATGGGGGTGGGAGGGAGGGGAAGGAGGGTGATGGGCATGGAGGAGGGCACTTGTGGGGATGAGCACTAGGTGTTATATGGAAACCAATTTGACAATAAACTATTTTTTAAAAAAAGTTAAGGTCAATGTTAAGTGTTGTACTTCAGCTGAAAAAGTTTTAAAAAATCAATGTTAATTAACAATGTTAATTAAATGTTAATCATGAAAAAAAAAAGACCCTTGCTGCCCCTGTGACTCCAATTCCAGAAGGGTCTAAAATTAGAGACTGTAGCTGGTGGGTGTCGGGTTTGGTGGGAGGAGGAACTGGGAGAGGAAGGGAGAAAGCCATGCACGCCATTCTTCCCACTGGGCCGTCCAGCCCAAAGCAGGCTCTAGTTGGGGGAGGGAAAGCTCCACCATCCCATGTAGCTGCAGGTTTTGACTATTCCACGAGGCAAGATGTTTCATTATAAAAATGAAAATTTTTTTGGTGATTTTAAAGCGATGAGAGGACTTGCTATGATCTGACAGAGAAGCAGTGGGAATGGCCCAGGATTGCACGGAGAGGTAGTGGAATGGCAAGCCCCACAGAGCAGATCTGCACGGACATTGAAAAAAAAAAAAAGATGCACCTTACATACCTGGCTTTTCCTTTACCTGGAGGCACTGTTTTGGGCTTAGGGCTTGAGATGAGAAAAGGCAGTCTCTGTTCTCAAGGAGTCTGTCCTCCAATGCGAAAGAGGTAAGTAGACAGCAGCTAACATTGACTCAGCCCTTTCTATGCAAGTCCAAGGCATTCTTCTAAGGACTTTGTAATATTAATTAATTTAAACCTCAACAACCCCATGGGTGGACAGTTTTATTATTCAGATTTACTATGACTGAGAGTGAGGTACAGAGAGGTTAAGCAACTTGTCTGTGGTCACAACAGTAGTTAGCAGAGCCCAGACAGAAGCTCAGGTCCTCTGAGTTTGGAGCTTAGCTGTCAAGCATGATGGTCTACTGCCTCCCAGAACAGGAGCTGTTGCAATGGCTTCAATGGGGCATCTGGTCTAGATTGAGTTTAGGAAGTCATCCTGGAGGAGGCATTTTTTTTTTTTTTTTAAAGAATGACATTTGAGGGTAGTCTGGGTGGCTCAGTTGGTTGAGCATCCGACTCTTGATTTCGGCTCAGGTCATGATACTAGGGTCATGGGTTAGAGCCCCGCATTGGGCTCTGTGCTGAGCATGGAGCCTGCTTGGGACTCTTTCTCTCTCTTTCCCTCTGCTCCTCTTTCCCGCTCGTGCTTTCTCTCTCTTCCTCTAAAAAAAAAAAAGTCTTAAAAAAGCCGAATGACATTTGAAGGACGATTAGGAATTTGAGAAGGGGAGCGCTAAGGGGGTTCAGAGAAGGGGGACCAGCACATGTGATAACTGCATTAGAGAAAAGGGTTTCTAGCTATTTACTGAGGTTTTGCTGGAGAGAAGCTTCTGGAGGCCTCAAGGTTGGTTCATGGATTTTGTGTCTTTCATATTACCTAATCCAATGTCTTGAAAATGACAGGCTCTTTATAACTGTATATTTGAGAAGGGAACCTTATAGACACACCTCTTTTCTATGAATTATTATTATTTTTTTGATAGATAGGGTAGAAATAGCCCTGATATTTACTCTACAAAGAAAAGTTTATGTTCCCAGGTAAAACATGTTCTACATTGGTATTAAAACTCTTCATTAGTGAAAAGCAGAAAAGGCATCTCAAAATGTGCAAACCTTAGCCTGATGCCAGAGGGGCTTTGACAGCATTTTATTTTATTTTATTTTATTTTATTTATTTATTTATTTATTTATTTATTTATTTATTTTTAACAAATAGTTTATTGTGAAATTAGTTTCCACATAACACCCGGTGCTCATCCCCACAAGTGTCCTCCTCCATGCCCATCCCTCCTCCCCGCCACATCCATCAGTCCTCAGTTTTCGTCATCATTCAAGAGTCTCTCATGGTTTGCCTCTCTCCCTTTCCCCCACCATTTCCCCCCTTCTTCTCCCCCATGGTCCTCAGTTAAGTTCCTCCTAATCCTCCTATACGTGCAAACATATGGTATTTGTCCTTCTCTGCCTGACTTATTTCGCTCAGCATAACACCCTCAAGGTCCATCCATGTTGCTACACATGGCCAGATTTCATTGTTTCTCATTGCCATGTAGTATTCCATGGTATAGATAAACCACATCTTCTTGATCCATTCATCTGTTGATGGACACTTAGGCTCTTTCCATGTTTTAGCTATTGTGGAGAGTGCTGCTATGAACATTGGGGTACATGTGCTCCTATGCCTCAGCATTTCTGTATCCCTTGGGTAAATTCCTAGCAGTGCTATTGCTGGGTCATAGGGGAGTTCTATTGTTAGTTTCCTGAGGAACCTCCACACTGTTTTCCAGAGGGGCTGTACCAGTTTACATTCCCACCAACAGTGTAGGAGGGTGCCCGTTTCTCCACATCCTCGCCAGCATCTAGAGTTCTCTGATTTGCTCATTTTAGCCACTCTGACTGGCGTGAGGTGGTATCTCAGTGTGGTTTTGATTTGTATTTCCCTGATGAGGAGGGATGCTGAGCATCGTTTCATGTGTCTGTTGGCCATCTGGATGTCCTCTTTGGAGAAGTGTCTGTTCATATCTTCTGCCCATTTCTTCACTGGGTTGTTTGTTTTTCGGGTGTGGAGTTTGGTGAGTTCCTTATAGATTTTGGATATTAACCCTTTATCTGATATGTCATTTGCAACTATCTTTTCCCATTCCGTTGGTTGCCTATTAGTTTTGTGGGTTGTTTCCTTTGCTGTGCAGAAGCTTTTAATCTTGATGAGGTCCCAATCGTTTATTTTTGCTCTTGATTCCCTTGCTTTTGGGGATGTGTCAAGTAAGAAGTTGAAAGCATTTTAAATCATTACTCAAACAGCTGTAGCTTTCTTGCACTCTGGTATAAGTGAAGACTGACAGAAATTATGTATTTATTCTGAAACTATTCTAATTTGGGCCAGGGCTTTGTCTTCCAATGCCTTGCTGTTTACTTGAGGAAATTGTATGACTAGGTGCTGTTATTATTTTGGATTGCTGTCATGTTTGAATATTTAACATGCTAAAGGAGTTTAGGACATGCCACCCAAAACATGCTGTCTTGATAGGCTGGTAATTTCGAGACGAAGGCACTTGAAAAGCAGCAAATGCAGGGAGAGGTTTTCTCAGAAATCCCCACATCTGCCTAAAGATCAGTCCTCCAAAACTAACTTCATGGTCATAATCTCCTTCCTGGTAGTTTCATCAACCAGGGAAAATTGACTTCCATCACAGGAAAGGAAAGTAGAAGTCTATACTTAGACTAACTTTGTCACAAACGGTCATATCTCCCATCTACTTTCCAGAGGGTCCCATTCATCTTTCTAGAAACATTTGCTCTCCCCTGGATTGCCGATACCCTCTTCCCCTTTCCCTGTTAAGATGTTATAAACTCTCACATCTCACCACTTTTTCTGGTATTCATTTTCTTCCTATGATACCCCCACATTAATATTAAAAATTAATACATTTGTATACCTTTCCCCCCTCTTCAGTTCCTGTTGTTAGTTTATTTCACAAACCCGGTTATCAAACCGAGGAGGGTAGAGAGTAAGTCTTCTCTCCCTTATACCACAGACACATGCATTTCAGTGTATGTATATGCAGAGTGGGGCCTTTTTTGGACAATGCACCCGTACTATTATTTCAGAAAAAAGGCAATGTCAGCCATGACCCAAGTGTATATATAATCTTCTCCTTTTTCTAAACCAAAGCAATAAGAAACTTTAACACTGTGAATAACTTCTAAATTCAGGGAGCTGGAACTTCGATTTAATGCTGTCTCTGCATGGAGCGGGGATCATTTTAGAAATAAAGAGATTATAATCTTTTCCTCTCAGAATAAAAGGAGGGCTGGGAAACTTTAAGAGACCCAAGGGACATTTTGTATCGCAGTTTTAATAACATTGATAGAGCATGGATTTTTCTTGGAATAATCTTTTGCAGTCTATACTAATTGTATTCATATTTCACATATGTGGAAACTGAGATTTGGAGGGATTATGTGATTTTTGTGAGATCACACTTGTCAATGAGTAGGGAGTTGGGAATTGAAATGCAAGCAAGCACTATGATCCAAGATCCTGGGCTTTTTATTTTAAGTTTACTTATTTATATTGGGGGGCAGAGAAAGGGAGACAGAGAATCCCAAGCTGGCTCCATGCTCAGCGTGGAGCTTAGCACAAGGCTTTTTCTCATGACCACGAGATCACAACCTGAGCCAATATCAAGAGTCAGATGCTTAACAAACAGGGCCAGCCAGGAGCCCCAAGATCCTGGACTTTTAGGATCCATGACCGTTCCCCATCTCTCTTACAGTATCATCCTGTCATCGTTTTGCACATGGTAAATTGCATTGTCGGTTTACTCAAAGGATGAATTCATACTATAGTTTGGCAGAAAGCTACATTTTACAAAAAATCTTAATGGACTGTGCTCAGCTCATCACGTGAAAGCACGTGGTTGGGAAACACTGGGCTGTGGCCATAGCCTACATCTATCATTACACTGGTTCTTTTCTTTCAGACTGTTTTCACAGAAGACTGTGAGGCATCTGATTTCAAAGCACATGAAAATACTCTCTCGAGTTGGACTTGTAGCAATCCTCCTGGAGGTGGCCGTGATTCATCCTTATCTTACAGGTAAATCCATTAGAGTTTAGAAAGGCCAAGTGAATTAAGGCCATACAACTAATAAGTGCCAGGGGCAGGATTTAAATTCTGGGTTTTTGATTCCCAATTTGTGCTTACATTTCAGCTATTTTTCTCCCTCAAGTGACTTAAGTGATTGTGTTTGCCTTGGAAATAGCAAATAATTATATTTAATTTGGTACCAGTAACTTTTTTCCCATTTCTTTTCTGCAAGAGAGAGGGCAGAATTCTTTCATACCAACATCTGGAGCTGAATTCCCCTGAACACTCTGTGCTAGGTCCTTTGGTTTCATCCAAAAGCAGACCTAGGAAGAAGGTGCCATGAGCCCTTCATCTCACAGGTGGAGAAATAGGGACTTAGGACACACGATCTGCCCATGTGCCAACGAATGTCAGAGGCAAAATCTAAAGGTAGCCCCATGGTAAACAGGACTATGCTGCCTCCACGTGGGCTTTTAGATTCTGATTCCATTAGAATCACGTTGCTGGGGGAGTCTGTTCAACATTAGGATTCCCAGGGCCCACCATGAGAGGTTCTTATTCTATACATGCCACATCAACTTGCTTTTAGAATAAGCAGCTCAGGACTCAGCAGTGGTTGGGAAACACTGGGCTGTGGCCATAGCCTACATCTATCATTACACCAGTTCTTTTCTTTCAGACGGTTTTCACAAAGACTGTGAGGCATCTGATTTCAATCAACAGGTCCATATTAAACATATACTAATGTCACAATGAGTTACTTCAAGGTTCAGCTTTCATTTTTACTATATTTTCCTTTTTGAATCTCACATCCTTGAGTGGGGATTGGGTCCGAAACCAGAAAACTGGGTACTACCGAGCACTTCCAGAGTGCCACCCCTTCACTTGGGGGAAGTCTGATGCCATATAATAAATTCATCCCTTGTGGTGCTCATGAAATGTAACAACCAGGGGCAGCAGTTTTTAGACAACTGGGCGATTTAGCACAGAAACATCCAACTCTTAAGTTTTTTGCTTTTTGTTTTAAATAGAAGTCTTTTCTGCAATGTATTATACATTTTCTGTCCTAAAAGTAGAACATGGGGCTTTTGGGGGCTCAGTTTGTTCAACACCCAACTCTGGTTCAGATCATGATCTCAGGGTTTGTGAATTCAAGCCCTGCATGGGGCTCTGTGCTGACAGCTCAGGGCTTGGAGCCTGCTTCGGATTCTGTGTCTCCCTCTCTTTCTGCCCCTCTCTTATTTGAACCCTATCTGTCTCTCTCTGTCAAAAATAAACAATAAAAAAACCTAAAAGTAGAACATACTGATAATTCAAGGCCACCTTTCTAACCTTCAATTACTGCATTGTTCTCTTATATAGCCACACCCTCAGGGGCTGTTGAAGGGCAAGGGACTTAGTTTGCCTTGTCACCAAATATCTCTGGAGCATTTTGCTACTGTGGTTCATTCATCTTATACTTATTGCCCCAATGTTATGTGTTAGGAAAGGCTTAGCAACAACCTTAGGGAAAGGAAGATCAGGCACTTGAACTCCATTTACAATGTTCACAAAGTGTAAGAACATTGATTAAGAATTGATCAAACGTAATTAGGCATTCAGATCACTAATCTATAACTAGTGATCACAACTGATATGTGTTTAAAGAGTTCCTCTTAAACACTCGTGTGTGTTGGAGAGAGGAATGAAGAGGGGTAAGCTGCAGAACAGTCTCTGTGTTACCCATCGGGGGTTGACACGTGGGATCCAGGAGGGGCTGGCACTGTAAGGAGGAATGGCTTCTGAGGCAGCAGTGATAATGTTGTGGTAGGAACCCCTCCCTAAGGAGAGAGTAAAAAAAAAAGGAGAGAGGAGAGAGGCCTTCAAGGTCACCTAGATATGCACCCAGGTGCCTACATCCCCCATGACCTTGTAAACTGAGACAACTTAATCAGACTGCATGTTTATGTGTGTTACCATATATGGGAGACAAAGAAATAGAAAATGCATTAAAAAACCATGCCATGTGATGTGGGCCGCTTGGTTCTTTGGGTACGAACCCAACTGAGCCGTGCCGACACGAATAAAGTTGCTTCCTGGAAAGAAAAGCCTCGGTGTCACAACTCTCTATGCGAGAATCCTGCAACAATGTGACTAACAGGGGTGAATATTTCTTAATCTAAAAAAATCACATGCCTCTTAAGAAGCAGGTTCTCTGAACTATTCTCAGGTAACAGCTCATAGTTGATCATGAGTCACAGCAGCAGTAGCAAATATTTATGGAGTGTTTTGTGTCTGGTCCCATGGTAAGTATTTTACATGGATGAGCTAATTTAATTCTTAAAAAATTTTTTTTAATGTTTATTCATTTTTGAGAGAGAGAGAGACAGAGCATGAGTGGGGGTAGGGCAGAGAGAGAGGGAGACACAGAATCTAAAGCATGCTCCAGGCTCTGAGCTGTCAGCACAGAGTCAGACGCTGGGCCCAAACTCGGGAACCGTGAGATCTTGACCTGAGCTGGTCAGACACTTAACCAACTAAGTTCCCCAGGAACCCTGATCTCGTTTAATTCTTAAACCACTCTCTGAAATGGAATCGCTTGGTTACATTTACCCAGGCGGGCAGGCATGCGGTCCAGGCCACCAGACTTTAGACCCTTGCTCCTAGAGGCACCTGGGTGGCTCAGTCGGTTAAATGTCTGACTCTTGATCTCGGCTCGGGTCTTGATCTCAGGGTTGTGAGTTAAAGCCCCGTGTTGGGCTAGGTGTGAAGCCTTCTTAAAAAAAAAAAAAAAAAGAACTTTGTTTATAACTTTTATGTTAAATGCCACTTATTGCCAAGGGCCAATGCCCTGAGGGGACTGTAGCAGATCAGGACTCTCTGGAAACGATTCTGTGTCCATTCACTGAGATACCTCAGACGAGGAACACAGAGGGAACTGGAATATTTGTCCCAGTGTCTTCCTCTGACAAATCCTTCTAAAGCCTTGTCTTAAACTAAGATTCCCTCAGGATGAGTCTCTGAAGTCTGTGTGTGTGGATTCCTTCCTTCTCCACAATCTTGGCTTTGTGGCAAAAAGAAGGGCACGCCAATATTTCTACTGCAGTCATTTCCAGCCCAGAGATAATTAAGGTATGTAAAAATGTTTGCTCTTGAAATGATCCCAACCTGCCTTGTGATTCTACTTTGTGTTTGCCCAGTCTCTTTTCAGAGAATGTACTTTACACTGCCGCACGGATCCTCGCCTCTCACTCCTGACTTATCTTTCGAAATAGCACCTTTAGTCAGAGTCTAAGTACAGCCGAGGATAAGCCAACCGAAACCTGACAAGATACTATCTTCCAAAAATATTAGCCATTTGATCTTGGTACACATTTCCCCATGGAAACATAACAGAAACATAACTAGCCATTCTATATTTCTCTTTTTTTTTTTTATGTTTTTTTTTTTTTTTTCTCTAGGAGACAGAGAGAGAGACAGCGTGAGCAGGGGAGGGTCAGAGAGAGAGGGAGTCACAGACTGAAACAGGCTCTGGGCTCTGAGCTGGCAGTCAGCACAGAGCCCGCCGCGGGGCTCGAACCCACGAACCGCGAGATCATGCCCTAAGCGAAAGTCGGACGCTTAACCGACTAAGCCACCCAGGCGCCCCTATATTTCTCTTTTTCTATGTTTGTTTATTTTTGAGAGAGAGAGAGAGGGAGAATGAGCGTGGCGGTTAGAGGGGGAGGGGGCAGCGAGAGGCGAAGACAGAACCTTAAGCAGGCTCCAGGCTCTAAACTGTCAGCACAGAGCCCGATGTGGGACTCAAAGTCACAAACTGTGAGATCATGACCTGAGCCGAAGTCAGATGCCCAACCACTGAGCCACTAAGGCGCCCAAGTTCTATATTTCTTTAGTGCTGTGTCATTGTGAATTAAGCCCCCAGGCTAGCTGTAAGCTGGAGCTGGACCAACATTTCCAATGTTGCTCCTTTGCAAAATTATGCATTGAAGTCTCACTGGATCCCTAAGGTATTTTTTTTGAATAAGATATTTTGTTAATTTGTTTACAATGAGATTATATTTCTAAGATTAACATTTCATTTTCTTCCCTTTTTTTTTTTTTAATGTTTTATTTATTTCTGAGAGAGAGAGAGAGAGAGAGAGCAGGGGAGGGTCAGAGAGAGAGGGAGACACAGAATCTAAAGCAGACTCCAGGCTTTGAGCTAGCTGTCAGCACAGAGCCTGATGCGGGGCTGGAACCCACGAACCGTGAGATCATGACCTGAGCCGAAGTCACTTAACTGACTGAGCCACCCAGGGGCCCCTAACATTTCATTTTCTTCTTTAGCCCTGGTTTGCAAGCTTTATTCTTCATAGTCTTCCTTGAGAGTTCTTTATTTTTTTAAAAATATATATATTTAAAGTGTATTTATTTATTTTGAAAGAGAGAGAGTGGGAGAGGCAGAGAGAGAGGGAGAGAGAAGCCAAACATGTCAGTGCAGAGACTGATGCAGGGGTTGAACTCACAAGCCGTGAGATCATGACCTGAGCCAAAACCAAGAGTTAGACTGTTAACTGACTGAGCCACCCATGCGCACTGATAGTTTTTTTTAATTCCATAAAGAAATTTCAAATCTTCACTTACTCAATTGCCTTTAAATCCACTTCTAAGGGACAGAAGAAGAGTAGCTGTACTATGTCGTAGTAATCCTTTTTTGATCTCAAAAGATGGAAATTTGCCAATCATGAATATATCTGCACCTTGAACAACATAGTTTTGAGCTATGTGGGACCACTGATATGTGGATTTTTCTCAATTAATACCATACAGTACCATAAGTGTATTTTTTCTTCCTTACAAGTTTCTTAGTAACATTGCCTTTGCTCTAGCTTACTTTATCTTAGGAATACAGTTAATTTTATATTAACACTTATTCATATTTATGTTTATATTTCCAGTTATATTTATATTTATCAGTAACTATAATTACTGGTATATATATTTTATATTATAAAATATACCATTTTTATATTTTATATTATCAGTTTTTCTTTTACCAGTTTTATATTACCAGTAAGGCTAGTTTATAAACCATTTATATTATATTTAAAATAATATTTATATTAAATTATATATTTATATTACCAGTAAGGTTTCCAGTCAATGGTAGGGTATTAAGTTTTTGGGGGGAGTCAAAAGTTATACAGGGGCTCCTGGGTGTCTCAGTTGGTTGAGCATCTGACTTCAGCTCAGGTCATAATTTCATAGTTCAAGCCCCATATCGGTCTCTGTGCTGATGGCTCAGAGCCTGGACACTCCTTTGGATTCTGGGTCCACCCTCTCTCTATTTCCTCCTCCCCTGTTCATGCTCTGTGTGTGTGTCTCTCTCTCTCAAAAGTAAATAAACATTAAAAACATTTTTTTTTAAGTTATACAGGGATTTTAGACTATGCAGGGGGTCAGTGCCCCTAATCGCTGAGATGTTCAAGGGCCAACTGTACCCTTCAAAAAATGTGTTATTGGAATCAAACGCATTTGCAAAAGGAATTTCTAAAACTCCTTTGCAGTGACAGCCCTGGTATTAGCAGTGTATGGATTATTATTGTGATGACTATTTTGAAGGGTGAAAATATTTCTTTGGATGTATAATTGCTGCTCTATTTCTTTTATTGTTTATTTATTTATTTATTTATTGAGAGAGAGAGGATGAGCAGGGGAGGGGCAGAGGGAGAGGGAGGCACAAAATCTGAAGCAGGCTCCAGGCTCTGAGCTGTCAGCACACATCCCGGTGTGGGGCTTGAACCCACAAATCGTGAGATCATGACTTGAGCCAAAGTTGGCTTAAGCGACTGACCCTGGTGCCCCAACTGCTCTGTTTCTTAAAAATAAATCTGTAAAGTTTCTTTATATTCTCACTTTATGTATGTATGTACGTATGTATGTATGTATGTATGTATTTAATTATTTATTTATTTATTTAAATAAACTCCTGATACAAATGACCTGTAATCCAATGACAGGATTCAAAGGCCTGTTTTTGCTTGTTTGTTTGTTTTATGACACATCTGAGAGTATCAAGTCTTATGTGATCATTGAACTTGAATCAGGTCAGGCATGATAAAGCTTAAATAATAACAGCAGCATTTCTATTAATAAGTAAATAATAAGGCCTGACACCTCCATAGTGCTTTTGACCTTTTAGAATTATTTTGCACATATTTTTTTCTGAGGGTGAACACAAATCACCTATAATTATTAGGGATTTTTTCCAATGACAAATAAATAACTTCCTTCTAGGAGAACCCAGAAGAGTAGGCATGATCTCAGGTAGAAATGACTCACCAGGAAAGGACTCCAAAGGTAAATGGGGACTCAAGAAATGTCCAGTGCAAACCATGACAGCATCAAAGACAGCTTGGTCCCACTTTCCCTCTGTTTCTGTGACAACATCCCACTGACCAGTTTCGGAGAAGTCTGGACGCTTCCTGACACTGCATACTGTGGTCTGAAAGTAAAAGACAAACATTCACTTGAAAAATAATTTTTTTAATGTTTATTTATTTTTGAGAGAGAGAAAGACAGAACACAATCAGGGGAGGGGCAGAGAGAGCTGGAGACACAGAATCTGAATAAGGCTCCAGGCTCTGAGCAGTCAGCACACAGCCCAATGTGGGGCTCAAACTCATGAATCGTGAGATCATGACCTGAGCTGAAGTCAGATGCTTAACCGACTGAACCACACAGGCACCTTCAAACACTCACTTTCTTTTTCTAATTTTTTTTAATTAAAAAATTTTTTAAAAAAATTATTATTATTTTTTTTATTTCTGAGAGAGAGAGAGAGAGAGAGAGACAGCGTAAGCAGGGGAGGGTCAGAGAGAAAGGGAGACACAGAATCTGAAGCAGGCTCCAGGCTCTGAGCTAGCTGTCAGCACAGAGCCTCAAACACTCACTTTCTATCAATCACTTTCATGTAATGACTGGTATGGTAACCATATTTGTTATTTTAGCTGGGCCGAGTGAGTCTCAGGACAGGAGATCTGCCAATATTGGTTTCTCTCCCCCTAAAGAAATTAAGTAACTTGGGGCACATGGGTGGCTCAGTCGATTGAGCGTCTTAATCTTGGTTTCAGTTCGGGTCGTGATCTCATGGTTGATGAGATCAAGCCTCGCATCAGGCTCTGTGCTGACAGGGCAGAACCCACTCTCTCCCCTGTTTGCACTCTCACTCTCTCTCAAAATAAATAAATAAACATTTAAAAAAAGAAATTAAGTAACTAGTACAAAGTCTCAAAAGTGGTCATAGAGAGCAGGTTCCAAAGTATCTGAATTCCTTCACTGAAGGAAGAAACATTCAGTTTTTATTTCCGGTGAGAAGGAGGTGAGTTACAACACTGAATGCCTTGGGAAAACATAGGAAGATGAGTTATAATTTCTGTGGTCCAGATTCCTAGTCACTTCTTCCCAGTGGGTTTCATGAATGAAATTTATTTTTCCTTTCCTCTCAAAAAGAAAAAAATTCTAAATGTCATCCTCAATAAGGCTTTGGATTCAGAAGAGGAATCAGGAAATTCAGTATTTTAATGACTGAGTAAAACATGAGAAGCAGGAGAAGTGAGGAGCCTTTATTATCTGCCTTGTTCATATAGAGATAAAATCAGGAATTGAATTTACTTAAATATCCCATTTCCATTAGATTGCTGAGTGGGCAGCCCTCCCACTCATCAACCTTCTGTGATCCAAAGTGTCTTACCCTAAACCGTATGTATTTCAGAAGGTCAAAGTGCTCAGCAAATTCTTGGAGATAGTTCCAAAATTTTCCATGGTTCATGTAATTTGGATAATCTTCTTGGAAGGGGAAGTCACTGTAACATGACATTTCTTTGCAGACATTTGTCACTAATGACCTGTAGACCCTGGTCATTCCATCTTTAGAAGTTTCCTGTGGTGAGAGCATACATAGTTAGCTGGGTGGGGTGGGGGAGGCAGGAGGAAGAGAAAAGAATCTTTAGCAGTCAGTGTTCCATTCACAATTCCAAAGAGTTCCACAGAAATGAAGCACTGGGTCTCCATGCTATAGTTATCAGAAATCATTGGTGGATTGGAATTATTAAACACTGTTTATCAAACTACAAAGAAGTTAACAAACTTTAACAGGGCTCTCCTAGACTAAGAATGCCATTAAGGGATCCCATGAACATGGGATATCTGGTCTCCCTCACTTATCTTTTTTTCTTTGCAGTCCTCACTCCCTCATGCCCTAGACCTCTTCCTCTTGCCTTTACCCAGAGAACTCACTGATTTTTGTATTTATTGTCTATGTATATTTTGAATCACTCTCTCTTTATTGGCTCTTTACCATCAGCACTTAAAATACTGAAGACTCTAATTTTTAAAAACAAAGCAACACTCCCTTTCAACGTATATCCCTTTCCAGTCTTGTCTCTCTGTGTCTATCTCAATCTTCACGAAAAAAATCATCACCCACTAGCAGTCTCTATTTTCTCATGGACTCAACTCACTGCTGTCTTGTCTCAACCTCACACACTCAAGAAACATACCAACAAAACAAAATCATGCATATTAAAAGCACCAGTGGGGGAACCTGGGTGGCACAGTCGGTTGTGCGTCTGACTCTTGGTTTCACCTCAGGTCATAATCCCAGGGTCATGGGATTGAGCCCCACATCAGGCTCTGTGCTGGGCATGGAGGCTGTTTAGGATTCTCTCTCTCTCTCTTTCCCCTGCCCTTCTCCCCAGCTTGTATGCTTTATTAATCTCTCTCACTCTCTCTCTAAAAAAAGGCCTCAATGAACTTCTGGTGGCGGAAGCTAATCTCTATTTCTCTTTTAAGTATCTTTCTTGGTTGTCAATCTCCAGAAGACACCTTCTCTCCGGTAGCTGTTGTAGCCTTATAGGGCAAACTTCTCTCCTTAGGACTGATCAGTGTCTTGACTTTTTAAAAAAAAAATTTTTTTTTTAATGCTTATTTCTGAGAGAGAGAGAGACGCGTGAGCAGGGGAGGGTCAGAGAGAGAGGGAGACACAGAATCTGAAGCAGGCTCCAGCCTGTGAGCTAGCTGTCAGCACAGAGCCCGATGCGGGGCTCGAACCCACGAACCGTGAGATCATGACCTGAGCCGAAGCCGGATGCTTAACCGACTGAGCCACCCAGGTGCCCCAACATTTTTTATTCTGATAATGTGAAAGCCACCTGCCCCCCAACCCGACAAGGTCTGGATTCTTGCCTCACTCCTGCCAGTTCTCTTCCCAGAGGCCCGAACAATGCCTGGGAGCTGGAGTGCCACTCCCTGAGGCCAACTTCAGTCCTTCCAAAAGTGTCATCTGCTCCATATTCAATGGAGCATGCCATTCAGATAACCTATGTGACACTGTTCCTTGGCCTCAGAAAGCCTGGGGTCTAGAAATCGTTGTAACTTCCAATACTATGTGTATCAGATGCACCTCTCCTTCCCTCCTCCAGGTGTCCCAACCCTGCTGAGTCTCCAGGTTCATCACCTGTCAGACTGTATCCTGCACGGTATTAGCATTTGATCATGCACAACCCTGTGATGTACTGAGCTCCTTCCTTCCTTCCTTCCTTCCTTCCTTCCTTCCTTCCTTCCTTCCTTCCTTTCTTTTTAATGTTTATTTGTTTATTTTGAGAGAGAGAGAGAGAGTCCAAAGCAGGCTCCGTGCTGACTCACTGTCAGCCTAGAGCCTGACATGGGGCTTGACTCACAAACTATGAGATGATGACCTGAGCCAAAATCAAGAGTCAGCCAGCTTAACCACTGAGCCACCCAGGCTGCACCCCCCACGCCCCCCACCCAGTGAGCTGCTTTCTTATATGGTCCCCAAGATAGGCTGAAGCCACCATGCCTGAGCAGGGACGAAGCTGATTGATAGAGGTGGGATGGTATGAGCTACGCACAGTAAACTTCCAGAGTCCCCCGATGTCATTACTCCTTTCAAAGCAGATAGGCTCCAGGTCCTCATCCAAGCAGCACTTGATGGAGGACAAGCCGCTCACACCGGCCCCAATCACTGCGACTCGCTTGGCCATGGTACTCTGTTAGAGGAAGGGTGGAGCCCCCTGTCATAGAACTCAACTTTTATAGTGGCATCAATACCCTCTTGTCATTGTTGAGCTGAGGCAGACTCATAGTCTGGTTAAAAAGGAGGGCTCTGAAATGGGACTGTTCTGGTTGAAGTCTTAGTGTCACTTCCTAGGAGTGTGACCTCAGGCTGGCTGTTTTTTGTGGGGTCTCGGGGCCTCAGTATTCTCTTTAGTGCAGTGGGGATGGAAATAATAATAAGAGCTCTTCAATATTTGTTATGGAATTAAATGATTGATGTGTTGGAAGGATTATAGAAGTGTGTCCCCCATGTAGTAAGTGCTCACTTAAATTTGGTTCATTTTTTCTTTAAAAATTATTTTAAATGTTTTATTTATTTATGAGAGAGAGAGAGAGAGACAGCATGAGCAGGGGAGGGTCACAGAGAGGGGGAAACACAGAATCGGAAACAGGCTCCAGGCTCTGAGCTGGTTGTCAGCACACAGCCTGACATGGGGCTCAAACCCATGAACAGTGAGATCATGACCTGAGCTGAAGTTGAATGCTTAACGACTGAGCCACCCAGGTGCCCCTAAATTTGGTTCTTTTTTTTTTTTTTACAAATAGTTTATTGTCAAATTAGTTTCCACATAACACTCAGTGCTCATCCCCACAAGTGCCCTCCTCCATGCCCATCCCCCCTCCCCCCCACATCCATCAGTCCTCAGTTTTTGTCAGCATTCAAGAGTCTCTCATGGTTTGCCTCTCTCCCTTTCCCCCACCATTTCCGCCCTTCTTCTCCCCCTTGTTCCTCCGTCAAGTTCCTCCTAATCCTCCTATACGTGCAAACATATGATATTTGTCCTTCTCTGCCTGACTTATTTCGCTCAGCATAACACCCTCAAGGTCCATCCATGTTGCTACACATGGCCAGATTTCATTGTTTCTCATTGCCATGTAGTATTCCATGGTATAGATAAACCACATCTTCTTGATCCATTCATCTGTTGATGGACACTTAGGCTCTTTCCATGTTTTAGCTATTGTGGAGAGTGCTGCTATGAACATTGGGGTACATGTGCTCCTATGCCTCAGCATTTCTGTATCCCTTGGGTAAATTCCTAGCAGTGCTATTGCTGGGTCATAAGGGAGTTCTATTGTTAGTTTCCTGAGGAACCTCCACACTGTTTTCCAGAGGGGCTGTACCAGTTTACATTCCCACCAACAGTGTAGGAGGGTGCCCGTTTCTCCACATCCTCGCCAGCATCTAGAGTTCTCTGATTTGCTCATTTTAGCCACTCTGACTGGCGTGAGGTGGTATCTCAGTGTGGTTTTGATTTGTATTTCCCTGATGAGGAGGGATGCTGAGCATCGTTTCATGTGTCTGTTGGCCATCTGGATGTCCTCTTTGGAGAAGTGTCTGTTCATGTCTTCTGCCCATTTCTTCACTGGGTTGTTTGTTTTTCGGGCGTGTAGTTTGGTGAGTTCCTTATAGATTCTGGATATTAACCCTTTATCTGATATGTCATTTGCAACTATCTTTTCCCATTCCGTTGGTTGCCTATTAATTTTCTGGGTTGTTTCCTTGGCTGTGCAGAAGCTTTTAATCTTGATGAGGTCCCAACAGTTTATTTTTGCTCTTGATTCCCTTGCTTTTGGGGATGTGTCAAGTAAGAAGTTGCTGCGGTGGAGGTCAAGGAGGTTGTTTCCTGCTTTCTCCTCTAGGGTGTTGATAGTTTCCTGTCTCACGTTCAGGTCCTTTATCCATTTTGAGTTGATTTTTGTGCATGGTGTGAGAAAATGATCTAGTTTCATTCTTCTGCATGTTGCTGTCCAGTTCTCCCAACACCATCTGTTAAAAAGGCTGTCTTTTTTCCATTGGATATTCTTTCCTGCTTTGTCAAAGATCAGTTGGCTGTATACTTTTGGGTCCACTTCTGAGTTCTCAATTCTGTTCCATTGGTCTATGTGTCTGTTTTTGTGCCAATACCATACTGTCTTGAGGATGACAGCTTTGTAGTAGAGGCTGAAGTCTGGGATGGTGATACCTCCCGTTTTGGTTTTATTTTTCAGTATTACTTTGGCTATTCGGGGTCTTTTGTGGTTCCATACAAATTTTTGGATAGTTTGTTCTAGTTTTGAGAAGTATGCTGGTGCAATTTTGATTGGAATTGCATTGAATGTGTAGAGTGCTTTAGGTAGTAATGACATCTTAACTATATTTATTCTTCCTATCCATGAGCATGGAATGTTTTTCCATTTCTTTGTGTCTTCTTCAATTTCCTTCATAAGTTTTCTATAGTTTTCATCATACAGATCTCTTGTATCCTTGGTTAGGTTTATTCCGAGGTATTTTATGGTTTTTTGTGCAATTGTGAATGGGATCAGTTTCTTGATTTCTCTTTCTGTTGCTTCATTATTGGTGTATAAAAATGCAACCGATTTCTGTACGTTGATTTTGTACCCTGCAACTTGGCTGAATTCTTGGATCAGTTCTAGTAGGCTTCTGGTGGAGTCTGTCGGGTTTTCTATGTAGAGTATCATGTCATCTGCGAAGAGTGAAAGTTTGACTTCCTCTTTGCCAATTCTGATGCCTTTGATTTCCTTTTGTTGTCTGATGGCTGATGCTAGGACTTCCAGCACTATGTTAAACAACAGTGGTGAGAGTGGACATCCCTGTCGTGTTCCTGATCTCAGGGGGAAAGCTCTCAGTTTTTCCCCGTTGAGGATGATGTTAGCTGAAGGCTTCTCATAGATGGCTTTGATGATGTTTAAGTAGGTTCCTTCTATCCCAACTTTCTCGAGAGTCTTTATTAAGAAGGGATGCTGTATTTTGTCAAATGCTTTTTCTGCATCTATTGACAGGATCATATGGTTTTTATCTTTTCTTTTATTGATATGATGGATCACATTGATTGATTTGCGAATGTTGAACCAGCCCTGTAACCCAGGAATGAATCCCACTTGATCTTGGTGGATGATTCTTTTGATATGCTGCTGGATTCGATTTGCAAGGATCTTGTTGAGAATTTTTGCATCCGTATTCATCAAGGATATTGGCCTATAGTTCTCTTTTTTTGCTGGATCTCTGTCTGGCTTGGGAATCAGAGTGATGCTGGCTTCATAAAATGAGTCCGGGAGTTTTCCTTCGACTTCTATTTTTTGGAATAGCTTGAGAAGAATTGGGATTAATTCTGTTTTAAATGTCTGGTAGAATTCCCCAGGGAAACCATCAGGTCCAGGGCTCTTATTTGTTGGGAGATTTTTGATCACTGATTCGATTTCTTCACTCGTTATGGGTCTGTTCAGGTTTTCTATTTCTTCCCGTGTGAATTTTGGTAGTGAGTGTGTGTTTAGGAATTTGTCCATTTCTTCTAAGTTGTCCAATTTGTTGGCATATAATTTTTCATAGTATTCCCTGATAATTGCTTGTATTTCTGAGGGGTTGGTTGTAATAAGTCCATTTTCATTCATAATTTTGTCTATTTGGGTGCTCTCTCTTTTCTTTTTGATAAGCCTGGCTAGAGGTTTGTCAATTTTGTTTACTTTTTCAAAAAACCAACTCTTGGTTTCATTGATCTGTTCAATTGTTTCTTTGGTCTCTATGTTGTTTATTTCTGCTCTAATTTTTACTATTTCTCTTCTTCTACTGGGTTTAGGGCGTTCTTGTTGCTCTGCCTCTAGCTCCTTTAGGTGAGCTGTTAGATTTTGGACTTGTGCTTTTTCTAATCTCTTGAAATAGGCCTGGAGAGCAATGTACTTTCCTCTTAGGACTGCCTTGGCCGCATCCCATAGATTTTGAATTGTTGTGTTTTCATTTTCATTTGTTTCCATATATTTTTTAATTTCCTCTCTAATTGCCTGATTGGCCCATTCATTCTTTAGAAGGGTGTTCTTTAACCTCCATGTTTTTGGCGGTTTTCCAGACTTCTTCCTGTAATTGATTTCAAGTTTCAAAGCATTGTGATCTGACAGTGTGCATGGTATGATCTCTATTCTTTTATATTTATTGAGGGCTGCTTTATGTCCCAGTATGTGATCTATCTTGGAGAATGTGCCATGCGCACTTGAGAAGAAAGTAAATTCCCTGGCCTCAGGATGTAAAGTTCTAAATATATCCGTCAGATCCATCTGGTCCAATGTGTCTTTCAAGTCCATTATTTCTTTAGTGATTTTCTGTCTGGTTGACCTATCCATTGCTGTAAGCGGAGTATTAAAGTCCCCTGCTATTAGCACATTCTTATCTATAAGCTTGTTTCTGTTTGTGATTAATTGTTTTAGATATTTAGGTGCTCCCATATTCGGTGCGTAGACATTTATGATTGTTAGTTCTTCCTGATGGATGGACCCTGTAATTATTATGTAGTGCCCTTCTTCATCTCTTGTGATTGTCTTTAATTTAAAGTCCAGTTTGTCTGATATAAGTATCGCTACTCCGGCTTTCTTTTGATTTCCTGTAGCATGATATATATTTCTCCATCCCCTTACTTTTAATCTGAAGGTATCTTCCCGTCTAAAATGAGTTTCTTGTAGACAGCATATAGATGGATTTTGTTTTTTAATCCATTCTGCTACCCTATGTCTTTTGATTGGAGCATTCAGCCCATTTACATTCAGTGTTATTATTGAAATATGTGGGTTTAGAGTCTTTGTATCTTTTGTAGGGTTCATGTTTGTGGTGGTGTCTCTGGTATCTTTGTTCCTTGCAACCTTTCCTTCAGAGCATCCCCCTCAGGATTTCTTGTAGGGCTGGCTTCGTGGTGACAAATTCTTTCAATTTCTGTTTATTTGGAAAGGTTTTTATCTCTCCTTCTATTTTGAATGACAGGCTTGCTGGATAGAGGATTCTTGGCTGCATATTTTTACTGTTCATCACATTGAAGATCTCTTGCCATTCCTTTCTGGCCTGCCAAGTTTCAGTAGATAGGTCTGTCACCACTCTGATAGGTTTCCCTTTGTATGTTAGGGCCCTTTTCTCCCTAGCTGCTTTCAAAATTCTCTCTTTGTCCTTGTATTTTGCCATTTTTACTATGATATGTCGTGCAGAAGATCGATTCAAGTTACGTCTGAGGGGAGTTCTCTGAGCCTCTTGCAGTTCCACATTTACTTCCTTCCCCAGGTCGGGGAAGTTCTCTGCTATAATTTGTTCCAGGACGCCTTCAGCACCTTTCCCTCTCTCTTCCTCTTCTGGGATTCCTATGATACGGATATTGTTGTGTTTGACCATGTTGCTGAGCTCTCGAATTCTTCTTTCCTGTTCCTGGGTAGTTTGTCTCTTTTTTTGTCAGCTTCTTGTTTTTCTATCATGGTGTCTTCTAAATCACTTATTCTCCTTTCTGCCTCTTCAATCCGTGCATTGGAGGCCTCTAATTTATTATGTATCTCATTCATCGCATTTTTTAATTCTTCATGCCTATTTTTATTTTCCATTCTGTCTGTAGCCATAGTTTCTTTGATGTCCTCTATGTTTTTTTCAAGCCCAGCTATTAATTTTATCATTATTATTCTAAAATCTTGTTCAGTTATGCTGCTTATAGCTGTTTTGAGCAGTTCATTAGCTGTCATTTCTTCTTGGAGTTTCTTTGGAGGAGAGGTCTTTCGTTTCGTCATTTTAGTTAGCTTTCCGGCTCTTGTTGGTTTTGAAGACCTGTTATGCTCTCTATTTCTATGAGCGCTGCTATATCCAAGAAGACTCTTTGACTTTCCATGGCCTATCCTTTCAGAGATTGTTTTTTGAATGTTATCTCTTGGTCTCTCTTGTTTGGACCTTGGTTATTTTATTTTCCTATTCGTAGTGATATTTGGGACTCTCCACCTTGTGTACTCTAGCTTGTTTCTTGAGGTAGCCCTGGAAAAGAAAACAGACAGACAAACACACAGGGAGCAGGAGCACACAAACGCACAGCCTAATTCAACTAACATGCAAAGCGAGAGGGAAAACAAAAAAGTTAAGAGAAAAGACGGGGGAGGGAGGGCGAATAATAGGGAGTATAAAATACATAAAAGGGTCAAAAAGGGGAACAGAAAAGGAAAAAAGAAGAAAACCGATGGACAAAGAATGGTTTAAAGCATATACCTGGATTTCCTAGCTATAGTTAAATAGCCGTGTGTATGCAGTGCTGGTTGAAGAGCATAGAGAAAGAGAGAGAAGGCGGGGCGGGATGAGGCAAAATTGGAAATAGAATGAACAGGCAGAAGGGATAAGACGCTTTTTTCAAAGAGGTAAAGGGTAGAATATGGTTGGATAGGTGAGAGAAGGGTGCTGGAAATATCCAGAGAAACTATATAGTCTAATTACTCCTGAGAGAAAGAGATGAAAATGTTGGTAGGTGTAGAATTTACATCTACACAATGTACTGGTGATTGTTTAAGCAAGCTGGCGACCAGAGTTAATCAGGTCAGTGGTCTGGGGAAAAAAGAGAGAAAAGAGAAAGAAGAAGGAAAAAAAAGGAAAAAAAAGGGAGGAGGGCACCTCTCAGGCAGGGATGGGCGTGGCGGGATCCAATGCCTCGGGCGGGAGCTCTGCCTCGGCAGTTGTGGGGAGGAGAGTGACGGTGCTCCAGTCCCTTCTCGAAGCAAGCGCTGCTCCTCACTCTTTTGGGGGTGTAAACTCCCCGTACCAGGGGCGCAGCCGAAGTTGGTTGCACTCTTCAACCCAGGGCAGTTCCAGTCTCCAAATCCCCGTCCGCGCGCCCCGCTGAAATTGCCTTAGACACAGCTTCCCAGGCAACCCCCTCGGGCAATTCCAGGCCCCCTGCCGAGCTCTGGGGGTGGAGTCAGAATCGCTGCTTCCTTCTCTGGGTCGGGCTGGTGTGCAGGGGCGGGGGCTTGCCCGCAGGGTGTTCTGAGCCCGAGCCCGCTGGAGTGAGGAAAACCGGGTCCCTCTATGGCTCGTCACCCGAAACACGAACTCACAGGCTAATTTCCCAGTTTTTAGTTCCTTGCCTTCCCTCTCGAGTCCCAGCCTGCCAGGGGCGCGGACGCCCGGTGTCTGCGCGGCTCTTTCAGGGGCCCCAGCCGCCCGGGAGCTACAATGGCGGCAGGCGCGCCACCGCTCTGAAGTCCAGCCGCTGGGAGCAGCACGAAGAAGCAGTTTGTGTGCTCAGCCCCCCCCCCCCCGGGACCAGTTGGCGCGAGGGGACCTGGTGTGCAGGTAATCGGCAAGTACGGTCTTTTTGTGCACCGAGCGGAGGTTTTTCCCCACCGAGTGGAGGTTTTTCTGTTTCGGACTCTCTCCTTTTCCCCTCTCAGGGGAATCGCCTGAGGGTAGAGGGGGATCGCCTCCCACCCTGGAGTTTCCGATCCTGGCCCGATTTTATCTTCCCCGGTTCACACTCACATTAGAAGTCTCTCTCAGTGGATTCTGGGTCCTTTTTCTCCCAGTCTCTCAGGTTTTGTAAGGTTTCCAATGGCTTCAGATCTTTTCCGTGTGATGTATGTGCACGAGTGCAAGTACGGAGCTCCTTACTTCTCCGCCATCTTGCCCCCTCCTTCTAAATTTGGTTCTTATTATTAACTAGTATAGTCAGGACCTTGATGCCCTGGGGACTTTAGATGCCCTTTCACCTTGTCCCTCTGGACCCTAGGAATTGCAGCTGGCAAAAAATATTAGTTTTTATTCAAAGCATCTAGAATCTTGAAGAATAGCTGGCCATCCCTTATCATGCAATAATGATATTACATGAATTGATGGGGAGGGGGGTTTCTTAACCTTGCCCAGAGACAAGATTGACTGGCTATAACACAGAACAAAGTCCCCAAGGAAGGCTAGATGGTCCATCCTACATGAGGTCTGATGGAAATGGGGATGTCCATGTTAGTCAAGGCTGGAGGAAGTATGCATCACAGGGATTTAGAACCAGTTTTTCTTGGTACTATAATTTAGGCTTCTGCAGACATCAACATAGCTTTTGTTTTGATAGCTGGGCTAATCACTCAGTTAATTCCAGCAAATCAGATGTCATGCCGAGGCCCCTTGACATGTCAGGCAGATTCAGTAACCAGTGCTGCCTTTCCCTCAACCCCCTTGGCCAGTCCAAAAGACATACAGAGTAGTTGAGACCTCAAAGTATTTGTTTTATTAAAAAATATAGATGTATAATTGATTTGCTTTTGCCTTTGAAGACATGGTATTTTTTTGAGGGGAGATCTTGCTGTGTAACCCTTATGTGATTTTCATAGTGTGATGCCACTTATTATAGTTCTATTTGCCTTGGGAAACTAAGAGAAAAAATATTTATTGATCCTTGAGCACCAGTCAATGAGAAGACAAATAGCGTTATCATTCGACATGGTTTGCAGCTACACTGCTAATAAGAGGCTGAGTCTGCAGTGACTCTAGGTCTCTGACTCTGAGGTTGGATGTACACATCTCTTTGGCCTGAGAGGCCAAAGTGTTCTGTGATTCTCATTAGTAAATCTCTTCTCTCACCTGTGCTCAGGTTTGCTGCCACACTTCTGTGACGGTCTTGGGGAAATGTGTTCTATCCCTTTGCAGCTTGCCTTCTAGATCAAATCAGATCTAGAGCTGAGCCCTTGGGCCCTCGAACTCACCTGGTCTTGGAGCAGATCCAGGGACTTGCAAGGAGATACAGAGGGATTTCTCAGGGCTGTTTCCAAAGCTTACTTGTCAACCTGCCCTTTGTAGGGTTGAGGCCTCCGTGTCTGGCTTCCATTATTTACAACAAAATTGACACATTTTCCCCTTAGACTTTTGGTTAACTTACGAGTCTCTATTGAATTGAAAGAGCTTAGGAAGGCTGCAATCAGGGTGGATTTGGAGGCAGCAGAACCGGGTTTGGACCCTCTCTCTGCAACTGATTGGTCATGTGACTCCAAACAACCCACTTAAACACCTTAAGGTTTACTGCTTATAAAATAAGAAAAATAGCTACATGGAAGAATTGTTCAAGTTTTAAACGAAGTGACATTACTCACACAAAAGTGCCTAGCACCAAATATTTATCAGTGTTCATTCCCTACCTCCTTATCATCTCCCTCGTTTCCTCTCTTTTCTCTAGAAAAGACAGCTCATACAGACAAAAGTAATCAGCAAGTTTGGAAATAAGGAGGCATACATACCTGTAGTTTCCTTTGGGTTGAGGGGTAGGAGTTTTAGACAGCTTTCGATCAGAAATAAATGGCCTCCGCCAATGAGAACACTGGAATTTCCAAGCCACTAGGTAGAAGGCTGAAGTTGGTAGATCTCAGCTGTGTTCTGCCTTTGCAATAAAAACACAAAAGAAATGGTTGCTAATTGAACTCGTAAAGTGCAAAACGTGCTACAGTGAACAGGCAAGCAGCAAAGTTATTCATTCAACAGATGCACCCTGGGACCTCGAATGCAGTTATAGAGCCACGTGTAGGGACCCAAAGATGATTAAGGCCCAATGACTAAATACTAGTAATAAAAAAAGACCTAGTGGCTCTCCACAAGAGATGCCACCATATGGCGGGATGTGGACACACATGATATCATGTGGTACATTGCTTTAATGGTTTTGTGCTTCATGTACAAACGTTTGCAGGCCCTGTTGGGCTGTTTGTCTATGCTTGGAGACCAGATTAGAGACACAGAGTGGGCTGTGTTTTTCCTGGGCAAAACACCTTGTCCTTTATAGACCCACTTAAGAAACTGTACAGGCAGCAAAAACAAATTAAGAATTTACACCTCTTAAAATTACACAACACTTGCAGATTATGAATTTCTGAGTGGGGGCAGTCATTTTAAAAATATGCTTCAAATTAAAAAATTAAATTAAAAAAAAAGGGGGGGCATCCCTAGGTGGCTCAGTTCATTGAGCATTCGACTCTTGATTTTGGCTCAGGTCATGATCCCAGGGTTGTGGGATCCAGCCTCACATCGGGCTCTGAGCTGGGCATGGAGTCTGGTTAATATCCTCTCTCTCTTTCTATGCCCCCTCTCCTCCTGTGTGCACATACATGTACACTCTCAAAATAAATAAATAAACATAAAAAATATGTTTCAAGTCAATGAAACTAGAAACAGGAAGATCTGGGTTCTGGTTCTGCCTCTGCCTCTAACCGGCTGCATAAACTTAAACAAAATTATTTTCCTGTGAGATTGTTCTTACATTTGTAAAATGGAAGGTTCTAGTAGTTTTCTCTTCGTTCTCTTCCAGCCCAAGAGAATTGTTTTTATGTCCAAATGCCAAGTAATTGGTACCAGAATAGATGTGAATTGAAAGGTAGGAGAGATTCCTCAGGCATGAAGGGCTGAGGGGAGTGGGGGGACATAAGGTGTGTGTAAACTTTTTGTAATCTTTTTTTTTTGTTAATATTTTATTTATTTCTAGGAGAGAGAGAGAGAGAGAGACAGCGTGAGCAGGGGAGGGTCAGAGAGAGAGGGAGTCACAGACAAACAGTCTCCAGGCTCTGAGCTGGCAGTCAGCACAGAGCCCGACGCGGGGTTCGAACCCACGAACCGCGAGATCATGACCTAAGCGAAAGTCGGACGCTTAACGGACTAAGCCACCCAGGCGCCCCAACTTTTTGTAATCTCTAAAATGTGCTATGACTGTAGGGTCCTCTGTAGCTCAAAGCTTGCTTAGAATTGGAATTCTTTGGTAAATGAGCCATAATCTACTGAACTGGACTTTTGAATGACATGAAAACCCCCATCCCATACCTGCCAGATCAGAAAATGTAGGAATCATTTCTGAAATATGGAGAGTCTTGGGTGATCTGCAAATCATGCAATTGACTATGACTCATTTGAGTTTGGAATTTGATCTGTTTATATCTCTTATTGTCACCCATCAATGCTGTTACTTTGTTATAGTATTTCCTGAAACCTGTGGAGTATTTTATGTTTCCCATTGCTTGGCCCTCCCATGTCAATTGTAAGATGAAATCAGAGGGGCAAAAATTACAGAAAGTCTCATGACCCTGTTATTCTCACTGACAGCTTTCTTTCAGATGGTTGCTGCCGACAGCATAACTTTGTTTCCTTACAATGCTCCTTTGCTTTCCGATTTTCTCCTTAATTTTGTTGCTTTCACCCTGATCAAGAGGCTCCTGAAGAGAATCACATGCATCCTTAAGGAAGGCACTCTGCAAGGAGAATATTCATCCTTTGCAAAAGCAGTTTCTGGAAACATTTCCCCATTTAAAAAAAAAAAAAAGAAAAGGACAATGTCAACGAAGAACAGCCCAGCACACTTACCTTATTGGCACGGAGCAGATACTCTGAAAAATTATTTCTCAAAGCAAATAGACAAGATAGTGTTTGCCTTTAAAAAATTCGAAAACCCAAACTCTGTTCTAAGAGGAAAAAAACACAGGAATGCTGACTTTGATCAAGTTCTCTGTTTTTAGTCACGCTGGTGACAGCAGAGAGTATAGTCCTCACTGAGGATAAAAAGTTGTGTTATTTCCGTGATATTAGGGGAGGGCTAAATGACGAGTTAAATTACTGGCTTTGGATTCGAAGAACATACACTACCTTTGCCCTTCTCCCCTTCTCCCCCGCCCCTGACCTAGCCTTCCCAAACGTCACACTTCCGGCAAAGCACAAAACTTAAAGGAAAAGCCCGTAGTAAGCAGCTGCTTTTCTCACGACAGCCTTTAGAGGGCGCCAGAGTCACAGCCAATATCACAGACCTGCATGAAACAGGCATTCGGCTTGCTAAGCTCTTGTGTATCATTAGTTCCCTGAACCGTCCAAACGAGTCATTTCGGTGACCATCATCTCTTCACGTACTTTCATGTCTACAGTTCTCTAATTCCAGAAATGTGATTTTAAAATCCTGAACTTGTAAGGAATTTAAATAGTGTCATCTTTTCAGGAAGGGTCAACAGAGAGAGCTGGTAAAATGAATTTGAGAAAGCACAAAATTAGTTTTAGATATTAGCCTAGGGCAGAATAAAACAATAATTCCAGAAGCAGGAATAGAATACTAAATAGGGACCATCTTTTTATTTCTTTTTTTTTCTCTCTCTCTTCTCTCTTATTTTTTTCCCCCTTGTCCATTGAGTGCTTGGAAGCTAGCATAAAAGGCCATCTTGAGTTCACTGAACAGTTTCTGGAACCCGGAGCTCAAATGCAAATGCCCACAGTGGTCAGGAAGGTAACTCAGTGGAGGCAAGAAGGCCAGGTAAGACTGATCAGCAAGCACATCTCCTGTCTGTTAGCTTCTGGTGAATGGTACTATTTGAGAGCAAAAATTGCATTATTAGGCTTTTTTCAATAGAAAACAAAAATCCAGATTTTTATATGGTATCTTCTGTTTGTCACAAATTAATTTTTCCTTTTTAAAAATATTCAGCTCACGGAAAAGTTGAAAAAACAGTTTTGTTAATGCTAATGCGCACGTGCACACACACACACACACACACACACACACACACACACACTTGAGCGTAGTCTTTAAATAACAGGATGCCACCAGAATTTCAGCATATATCTCACAAGATAAAATCAATATAAACTCAATGATATTATTCAACACATCCAGTCTACTTTCACATTTCATTAAACACATTTAGCAGCTTTACCAAGATATATACACACACAAAATCCTGCATATATTTAATGAAGGTAAATTGATGGCCGGGGGGGAGGGGATATAGGCAATATGCTTGTGAAACCATCACCACAATCAAGATAAGAAACATACACATCACCTTCATTAAGTGTCCTCACACCCTTTCATTTGTTTGTTTTTGGTAAATACTTGATGTGAGATCACTCTTTTAACAAATTTTTATGTGCACCATTTATATTTTAACTATGGGCACTGTGTTGTACAGCAGACTGTCAGAATTTATTCATTTTGCTGAACCGAAAGTTTATATATATTGAACAACTAACTCCCCATTTTCTCCTGCCCCCAGTCTCTGGCAACCACTGTTCTATTCTTTGTTTTTTTTTTTAGTTTAACTATTTTGAAGAAGAATCATATGATTTGTTTTTTTTTGTGGCTGGCTCTTCTCATCTAGCATAATGCCATATGTTGTCCCATATGGCAGGAATTTTTTCTTTTCGTTCTTCATTCATTTGTTCCTTCATTTGTTCCTTCTTCCCTCCTTTTCTCTCTCTCTCTCTCTTTCATCTTTCTTTCTCTTTCTTTTTATTTTTTTATGTTTTATTTATTTCAGAAGTGAGAGAAACAGCGTGAGCAGGGGAGGGTCAGAGAGAGAGGGAGATACAGAATCTGAAGCAGGCTCCTGAGCTAGCTGTCAGCACAGAACCCGATGCGGTGCTGGAACCCACGAACCGTGAGATCATGTCCTGAGCTGAAGTCTGACGCTTAACTGACCGAGCCACCCAGGTGCCCTCTTTCTTTCTCTTTTTAATGCTGAATAGTATCCTATTGTATGAGTATAGCACATTTTATGTATTCATCTGTCAAGATCCTGATTTCAATTCTTTTGGATAATTATCCAGGAGTGGGATTGCTTGATCATATGGTAGTTCTACTTCTCATTTTCTTTTTTTTGAGGACCCTGCCTACAACTTTCCATAGCAGCCACCCCATTTTATTTTCCCACCAACAGTACACAAGGATTCTAATTTCTGCACATCCTTATCAAACTTGTTACTTTTATTATTTTTGATAATAGCTATCCTAACAAGGTGTGACATGATATCTCATTGTGTTCTTGATTTGCATTCCCCTGATGAGTAGTGATGCTGAATACCTCACCTTTTTATATATCTGTTGGCCATTTGTACGTCTTTCTTAGAGAAATGCCCATTCAAATGCTCTGCCCATTTTTAAATAGGGTTATTTGCTTTGTTTTGCTATTAAATTGTAGAAGTCCCATATATTTTGGATACTAACACCTTATGGAGCATATAAGGTTTGCAGATATTCTTCACATTCTGTAGGTTGACTTTTCAGTCTGTTTATTGGTTTCTTTGCCATAAAGAAATTTTTTGGTTTGATGAAGTCCCTCTCATTTATTTTTGTTTTTATTGTCTGTGCCTTTGGTGTCATATACAAGTGATCATTGCCAAGATCATTGTTAAGAGCTTTTATTCTGGGGCACCTGGGTGGCTCAGTCAGTTAAGCACCTGACTCTTGTTTTTAGCTCAGGTCATGATCTCAAGGTTTGTGAGTTTGAGTCCTGCATGGGGCTCTGAGCTGACATCAAGGACCTCTGTCTCTCTCATTTTCTTTCTACTCCTCCTCTGCTCATTCTCTCTCTCTCTTTCCCTCTCCTCCCCCTTCTCCCTTAAAATAAATAAATAAATAAATAAATAAATAAATAATAAAGAGAGGCTTTCCCACTATGTTATCTTTTAGGGGTTTATATTTTCGGTCTTAAATTTAAGTCTTTAATTCATCTTAAGTTGATTTTGTGTGTGTGGTGTAAGATAAGAGTCTGATTTCACTCCTTTAATTCCTTTGCATATGGATATCCAATTTTCCCAGCACCATTCTGTGTTCTTGGCAGCCTTGTTGAAGATTAATTTCTGGGGTCACGATTCTGTTCTATTGGTTTATATGTCTGTCTTTATGCCAGCACTATTTTGTTTTAATCAGTGTAGTTTTGTTTATTAGTTCTAATAGCATTTTTGGTTTTGTTTGTTGGAAATTTTAGCATTTCCTATGTGTAAAATCATGTCATTTGCAAACATATTATTTTATTTCTTTCTTTCCAGTTTGGATGCTTTTTATTTCTTTTTAGCACCTAACTGCTGTGGCTAGTACTTCCAGTACTATGTTGAATATAAGTGATAATAGTGAACATCCTTGCCTTGGTCCTGATCTTAAAGGAAAAGTTCTCAGTTTTTCACGATTGAGTATGATATTAGCTATGGGCTTGTCATATATGACCTTTATTATGTTAAGAGAAATTCCTTCTATACCTAGTTTGTTGAGAGTTTTAATCATGAACATGTGTTGAATTTTGTCAAATCCTCTCTCTGCATCTACTGAGATGACCATGTGACTTTTATTCTTCATTTGTTAATATGGAGTATCACTTTAACTGATTTACATATGTTGACCTACCTACCACTCTTTATAGGTATATTTTTTCCCAGATTAAACAGCCAATCAGAGTTTACAAATTGCATTTACCTGTTAGGTTTCTTTAGTTTGTTCTATTCTGTAGCAGTCTTCCAGCCTGAAAGGGTCCAATTTAAGATGGGTCAATATTATCTAGTTTGCTACCACTGAAACTAGTCTTCTGAAATAGCATTTTAATTAGTTCCTTTATTTTCATTTGCTCCCCTATAGTCTGTTCTCCAGAAAGACCTTTTAAAAACCATAAATTAGATCATGTCACTCTAATACATAAAAGCATTTGCTGAATGTGTGGTCAGGGAGGGTTTTCAACAAACAGGAATATTATACCATATTTATATATTGTGGATCATGGTCTAGGAGAGACAGAATGATCAACAACTTGGGAGGGAAATTGGACAAATTGTAGGAGAGACGTTCTTGGGTGAGTATGAAAGGATGGAATCCAGAAACACTAGCTGATAGTGCCCTTTAGAGTACAGGTGGTCACCCTTAGCAACAGGAAAGAGAGTTTATGGGCACAGTGGCAGGTGTGTTGGGAAGTGTGGTGGTGGTGGGATCTGATGATGTTCCCCTCGAATTGTTACTATTTTATCATCTGACAGTGAACTGAGAAGGAAGTGGTGGAGGTTGGTGGTGAGAGGAGATGATATAAATAGTCATCCAGGAGACCAGATTGGGGAGTGAAGGAATTAGGGAAATCTAGCAGGATTTGAGGGCAGTAGTGGAGGCATGAATTGAAAAGTGGTCAATTAGGGTACTACTGAGTTTTCCTCCTCTGTCTAAGGTCAAGTGCTCAAGCAGAGGTTTGAAGTAGGTAGGGAGTTGGATTTTGACCAGAGTTGTAGTTCTGCCACGCAAATATGAATGAATGAGAGAGGACAATGAGTTGAGAGCACATGCAAATGTGACATCATGAAGTCTAGAATCATGAAGTCTAAGCTTGATAATGAAAGACATAAGAAAATGCAGGGAGGTGGAAAGTGAAAGATGGCAGGGTGTTTAGAGTGGAAGTCCCAGAAGTTTGCAGAGAATATTTATTAGAAGAAGTTGGCTAGAAGACTATGACATGATTGGTGGAGAATGGGATGTTTGTAATTCAGGCTGTGGAGAGCTGCTCTTGCTAAGAATGACAAAGCCAAGGCCTATACTGGCTAATGCAATAGCCACTCGCCATCTATGGCTGTTTAAGTTGAGATTTAAATGAACATCAAAAATGTGATTCTTTATTGGCACTAGCCACATTTCAAGTTTCTAACAGCCACATGAGGCTGGTGGCTACCATATTGGAGACTGAAGATGAAACATTTTTATGATGGTAGAAAGTTCTCTTGGACAGCACTCGTCTAGAGTGTGAACATAGTAGTGAGTGGCAGAGATAGGTGGAGGGTATGATCGTTAGAGGTAACCGGGTTAAGAGACAGAGAGAACAGGACAGGGAAGGATTACATGCTTGATTTTAAAATCACTTGGAATTAAAAGAAAAGTAATGGTGAAGAAGAGACATTGAGTCAGAGATCTGTTTATTCTTCCATGCAGCTCAGGGCCTGAGAATGCTGGCTCCTCCTCCAGCTGCAGATGTGGGTGTTTTGGTCAAAGGACAATCCTATACCCAGGGTGAATGATTGCCTTGGAAGGAGGCTCTGATGAAATCAGGGCCATGAGGACTTGAGACACGAGGAGAGTTTCACTGGTGACTTTAGGATATATGCCTATTAGTGTAAATGAGAAGCTGACCTAACAGAGGCTCCTATGCACAATGAAACAAATAAGACAAAATTTTATTTCTCTGCCATGTAACAATCAGAGCAGTCTAGGCTGGTAAGGTAGCTTTGTTGCCTGGGTCTTTCAGGGAAGCTTGTTGCTCCTGTCTTGTTACTTGTTATGTTTTAAGCTGAGTTGCTTCATGTTCTATGCCCATGATACCCTCTTGCAGAAAGGAGTTCCTCAAAGTAAGCAATTCCCTTGTAAATAAAGTAGGGAGAAATGACACACATGGTTTCCATTCATGTTGCCTTTGCAAGAACTTGATCACATGGCCACACCAGCTGCGAGGACATAAAGGTGGGCATATGACCAGCAAGAGGAGGGAAGCTGACTTTGTGGATACAAGTCGCTGTCTGTCATTTTCTGCTTCTGGAAGAATTCTGGAAGCTCTTCTCTCCTTTTCTACAGGTGGTATCCTGGAATTTCAGCCAATACCCCCTCATCGTGCTGAGGGTGACGCTGGCCTAGGGATAAGAGCAGGTCAGGGAACCGGGGAGAGCTGCCACTGAAACCTCTGGTTTCAGGAGGAGGAGGAGGAGGAGGAGGAGGAAACCTCTGGTTTCAGTTACCTGGAAGCCCGTCTTACTGTTGGACTCTGATTACATGAGTTACAGATTCCTCTTGTTATGTCAGTTTGAGTCGAGTTTCTGTTTCTTACAGTTCGGATGTTCCATGAATTATTTAACTGTTCCGCCACTCCCACTGCAGTGTCTTTTTGCCGTTGTTACGAACAATGTGATAACCATCTTTGTGTACTTATCTTTGAACACATGACTATTTCTACAGGGTGGATTCTAAGATGTGTAATTGCTGTCCCAAGGGATATGCACATTTAAAATTTTGGTAAATACTGCCAGGATGCCTCAAGACGCACTTAATTACATTCTCATTCCACAATCACCACCTTCCTCCTCTAATGTCCTGCGATGTCTCCCTTTGCATTTTTCTAGGTCTGGATTTTATAAAGATCATTTACAGAAGAGCATTTGGTGACATGCGTTGTCTTCCCTGATGACATTGACACTCAGCTTCCTTCCCCAACCACATGTTTCACTTGCTTTTTCTCTGTTCACTCATCTTGCCAGAGCTCTAATCCCAGCCACTCTCTTTATAAAGGCTGCTTGCACTTTCATGGAAACAGATGTCAGAAATAACAGTATCACAGACTTAAATAGCATAAACTTAACTCTATAGGGAAATTTGATCAATTGTCTTATCCTATTGATACAAGCTGATCAGCTCATGTTTTTCCTTTTAGCTTAAACTTGTTAGGTTTGCTTTCAAATGTCTAATCAAGTTCTTTTTTATAGAGAAAGAGCTAAGTGCAGACTAAAAAATCAAAATGTTCTGAAGTTAGACTGTTCATTTTTTAAATGTTTATTTAGTTTTGAGAAAGAGAAAGAGCGCAGGTGAGAGTAGGGAAGGGGCAGAGAGAGAGGGAGACACATAATCTGAAGCAGGCTCCAGGCTCTGAGCTATCAGCACAGAGTCCAATGCAGGCCTCCAAACCATGAGCAGTGAGATCATGACCCGAGCCAAAGTCGGACACCTAACTGGCTAAGCTACCCAGGTGTCCCTAAGGTTAGACTATTCTTAAATAATGTATTCTATCTTATTAAGGACAGGACAACCCTAAAGGGTGTTGTGTTTTTCTGTTGTCTACAACTTCCCTGGGAATCTTCCTAAATTGGGAGAGTATTCAATGGAGCAATTTTTCATTATGTTTCTATATTAAGGGTTTTGCACCCAATTCCAAAGTATGTGAGAGGTTTTCCCCTACACTGCAAAGCAATTCTTGGGCACCACCTGGGTGTCCTACAACTGGACTCAGTTCTGATCCTTCCTGCCCAGAGACAGCATCAGATTGACCAGGTTAGGGGCTCAGTCCTAAGGGATGCCCCCAGTACTTGAGTTACCAGCCCAAGTTGTCACCAATGCTTCTGCAGATCAGCTATAGATTGGAGGTTTCAATAACCCCTCTTTTGGTTTGATTAATTTGCTATAGTGGCTCACAGAATTCAGAGAAAAATTTTGCTTGCTAGATAATCAGGTTATTATAAGAGGATATAGCTAAGGAAAAATAAGATGGAAGAAATGTATAGAGCAAGATATGTGGGAAGGAGAGACACCTGGGTGGCTCAGTCGGTTAAACATCCAACTCTTTATTTTTTTTTAAGTTTTTTAATTTATCTTAAGTTTTTAAATTTATTCTGGGGGAGAGAGAGGGAGGACATGGAGTAGGGGCTGAGAGAGAGAGGGAGAGAGACTTCCAAGAAGGCTCTGTGCTGTTAGCACAGAGCCCAAGGCGGGTCTCAAACTCATAAATCATGTGATTGTAACCTGAACTGAAATCAAGAGTTGGACTTTTAATCAACTGAGCCACCCAGGTGCCTCAAACATCTGACCTTTTTTTAAAAAGAAATTTTTATTTTTTTAATGTTTTTTTAATTTATTTTCAGAGAGAGACAGATTGTGAATGGAGGAAGAACAGAGAGGGACACACACAGAATCCAAAGCAGTCTCCAGGCTCTGAGCTGTCAGCACCGAGCCTGATGTGGGGCTTGAATCCACTAACCATGAGATCATGACCTGAACTGAAGTAGGACACTCAACCAACTGAGCCACCCAGGTACCTCAAGCATCTGACTCTTGATGTCAGTTCAGATCATGATCTCATGGTTTGTGAGTTCGAACCCTGCATTGAGCTCTGCTCTGACAGTGCAGAACCTGCTTGGGATTCTCTCTCTCTCTCTCTCTCTCTGCCCCTCCCCTGCTCACGTGCTTGCTTTCTCTCTCTCTCTAAAAATAAATAAACTTAAAAAAAAAAAAAGACAGTGGGAAAGGGTTCCATGTCTTCTCTGAGGGCACACTCTCCCCAAACTTCTCTGTGTTCAATAATCTGGAAGCTCTCTGAATCTCATGCTTTGGAGTTTTTATGGAAATTTCATTTCGTGGAAGTTGGTTCCATGCATTGGTGGAGAGGGGTATTTTTCTTTGGGGTAGATCTGATCTGCATGGTTATTGTGCTGGAGCACCCCAGTTTTGCTGCACAGAGCATTTTAGGGGAATAAGCACTCAGAGGCAAGAATATCCCTTTATTTTTAAGAAATCATCTTTCAACATAGTGTTTCAATGATTGAATATGTTGCAAAATGCTCATCATAAGTGTAGTTACATCTGTCAGCATGTGAAGTTGTTATAGTATTATTGACTATATTCCCCATCCTGTATCCCCACAACCTACTTATTTTATAACTGGAAGTTTGTGCCTCATAATCTCCTTCTCCAATTTTGTCCCTTCCCCCAACCCCCTGTCCCTCTGGCAACTACCTGTATTTATGAGTCTGTTTCTGGATTTTGTTGCTGTTGTTTTGTTTGTTTGTTCTTTATTTTGTTTTTTAGATTCTACATGCAAGCGAAATCATATGGTATTTGTTTTTCTCTATTACATTCATTTAGAAACATTCCAGTCAGTTTACTGAACACCCAGTTCTTTTATGGTTTTTATGAATAGACATCTCATCCCCTTGTCTCTTTCCCTCCACCTTTACCTCGACTTGGAAAATGAGGTTAAAAGACCACTTGAAACAATCAATTTCTAGGGTTTTTTCTTTTCTTTTTATTTTTAATCATTTGATAGCACAAAAAGATTATTTTAGCACAACCAAATCTTTTGTGTAGTAGGGAGTTTTAGTTAAGGCCTATGAAAATAGTTCATATGAGAAAGAGGTAGGAAGGCTCTGAGGGCTGTCTTTAATAGCTCTCTTATAAAATGAACCTGAAACCTTCCAGCAGCCTTCAAATGCACAAAAATCTTGGTTATCTGCCTCTAGCATTGGAAGCAGGGTGGCACTGCAAGAGACCCAGGAAGACCAGCAGGGAGGGACAAGAGGTGGCTTACACCACTTAAACATTGTTTATGGCTGTGAATGCAATGTTGTGTCAGTAGCAGAACAGAGCACTATATATGTATGATGTGCATCTGACAAGCCATTTGGGCAATTTTTTGTTTACAGGAAAACTACGAAAATGGCCATAAACAAAGCCAGAAGGCCTAAGAGTTTAAGTAAACTTGCAATGGGAGATTGGGATTCTTGTACACTTCGAGTTTTGGTTACTTTGAATGTTCGATCCCACTGGGTCAAGATGGCATTTCTGGCTCCTTCCCATTTCCCCGGGCCAGTCAAACGGAACTGGTATGGTGTGTATGGGCCAAAGAAGATCGTCAAGGCCAGGCGTGGGTCCATCAGGAGCATAGAGAATAGGTTGGGCTTTGCATTGATGTAGGTCAGGAGTTCATCTATGTATGTGATGTAATCTGATTGTAAAGCTTTGCAGTAACACAAGCCAAACCTTTATGAAAGGAAAATTGGGGATAAAGAGAAAGACACAAAGATAAGATAATGATAACCCAGAACAAGTCAACATGCCAGAAGTAAACAATGATGTGAGAAAATTTGAAATGGTCTCTTTTTCTCTTTCTTTTTTATTTCAGAAAGAGAGGGAGAGAGAGAGAAGCTGAGGAGAAGGGCAGAGAGAGAGAGAGAGAGAGATTGAGAATCCCAAGCAGTCTCCACACTCAGCATAGAGCTTGCTGTGGGGCTCAGTGCCACAACCCTGGGATCATGACCTGAGCCAAAATCAAGAGTCAGATCTCAATGGACTGAGCCATCCAGGTGCCCCTGAAATGGTTTTCGTATTCTTCTCTCCAAGCCCATAGCTATCTAATGGGTTCATTGTATTTTAATTTTTTTAAATATAAGATGAGCTCCCTGACAAGATACTCTATGTGTCAGGTGCTCCAAATGCTCCAAATGCATCTAGTGTTTCTCTGGTTCTTTTGTCAAATAATTAGCAATTTCTAGAAATACATTTTTTACATGATTTCAGTATTCCTAAATTTTTCTAAAACTCAATTATTGCTAGATTTGTTTAATGTAAAGTCCACAAGAATTAATAGGGTGGAATTTCCTGTAATGCTGGTGTTAGTCCCTAAAATCACCACCTGACCTATGTGACAAGAAGCTTTTCCACTGTGCAGCTCTGATTAATTATCTATGTTATAGCGGAACTCCATAATGGAGATGAAATCACATTCCAGGTTGAAGGTGAAAGAGACATATAAAATATTTTTATGATTTTTAGATTTAGCACTTTAACAAGGATAGGTCAGCATGATGTTTGGAAATGTATTTAGAGAAGTGATAAAATAATAAAAAAATAAAAATAAAATTATTTAATAATGTTTATTTTTGAGAAAGAAAAAGAGAGAGTGTGTGAGTGGGGGAGGGGCAGAGAGAGAGAGAGGGAGACACAGATTCTGAAGCAGGCTCCAGGCTCTGAGCTGTCAGCACAGAGCCTGAAGCAGGGCTCCAACTGACAGACCGCAAGGTGAAGTCGGATGCTCAACCAACTGAGCCACCCATGTGCCCCAGTGATAAAAATGTTTAAATGCAGTTATTTTAAAAACTTCCTTTTGGTCTCAGAAAGCATTTTTCAAGTGAAAATTTATATTAAAGCCCCAAACAGACTAACAGTAAAACAGATAAACCAGAGAAGTTTTAGTTGGGTTAGGAGTGATGATGGGTGGGTGTTGGGGGGAGCAAGACTCTGTTCTTTGCTGGCTGCTTCCCTTCTGTTATCCCTGGCCCTTGGTTCTAGCCAAAGAGCAGAGCACAAGTGGAAACTTCTCCTCTAAGGAACAGAGTCAACAAACTTATTCTGGCAAAAGGCCAAATGGTAAGTACTTTAGGCTTTGAAGACCATGTTAGGGCTCTATCTCAAACACTCAACTCTGCTATTATAGTTCAAAAGCAGCTACATGTAATACGTACATAAATGAGTGTGGCTATGTTCTCATGAAACTTCATGTATGGCCACTGTGATTTAAATTTCATATGGGGTGCCTGGGTGGTTTGGTCAGTTAAGTATCCGACTTTGACTCAGTCGGTTAAGTGTGCAACTTCAGCTCAGCTCAAGATCTCATGGTTTGTGAGCTCAAGCCCCTTGTCAGGCTCTATGCTGATGGCTCAAAGCTTGGAGCTTGCTTTGGATTCTGTGTCTTCCTCCCTCTCTCTGCCCCTCCTTTGTTCATTCTTGCTCTCTCTCTCTTTTTGAGAGAGAATATTCTTTTATCCCAATTGTTTAAAAACATAAAAGAAAAGTTCACGTGGTCAGCAGATTTGGCCCGCAGCCGATAGTTTGCAGAATCCTGACTAGAGTAGCAATCTAAATAAAACAACAGAGTGGAATAAAGATCGGTTGAATGTATGAATAAGCTGACCCTTCTAGCATCAGAGTGCTTAAACACAACTCTTTGCCTGCTGACTATGAATAAGGCATGAAACAATGTATCTGGTAGAAGAGAATAAGTTATATTTGGCTTGGAATTCAGACTCCATGTGCCACTAGGTAATCATGGTCTGAAGTGATGATTTTGGGACATTTAAACTTTCAATTCCTCGTCTCCCCACTCTCCTTAACAGGTTATCCTCATTTTTTTGCCCTCTAAGTCTCAGGTGTTGCCTCATTTTTTTCTGCTATTGTTTTGCCAACTTGAGTCATGATTTAAAAGGATGCATAAGGAGTTAACTAAGTTAACTTACCCACTGGGTTTGTTTTTTTTTCTTTCATTAACTTCCTCAATCATGACATTTCGTGGTGGTAACTTATTTATACCTATGAAAAAAACAAAAAAGGCGATTTAACTTCAGGCCTGCTTGCTTAGTGGGTGAAGGTGTTTTATTACTGCTCATCTTTTATTCCTAGTACCCAGCGACTCATCTGTTCTCCTCACAAAAAAATTAGCCACCTAAGTGGATTGATGGTAAGCTCCTGGTAATAATACTACCAGCTGAAAAAGTTATAAGCATCTAGTCATCTCACTAGTTATCTGAGACACCATAACCTCAGAACTGAATTCTGTTACTCAGTTGAAATTTTATACTTTAATTGGACAAGCAAAATTTTATTGATTCAGCAAAAACAACAGATAGACACAACTTGTATTTTTTGATCCCCAATTTATCTTTTGTGCTGGTAATGGTTCAAATTCATCATGATAGTATAATTCCATGAAGAACGGAAAGAATCTTGCTTTTAAAGATTCTGTTGTCTGAGTTAGGAGCTGGGGACACTCAAAGTTTCCAAAAATAACATGGTAAACTGAAAACATATGCCCTGTGGTTTCTCATGCTCGTACCTTTCAGGACTCGAACAACCCATCGTGCTTGTGTCTCTCCTGTGGGTATGATGGAGCCCAAGGGTTTGATGAGGCCAATAACAGCCAGGGTTGGCTTTGGCAGATGTGCAGGGAAGATATACTTGTACAGTGATGCCTGGCCATTTTCAACTTTCACTACAGACTCATCAAGGAAGGGGAAGGCAAAGTTGTATCCAGTGGCAAAGACAATGATATCAATAGGCTCTTCCTTTAGGGTGTTGTTAAATACGACAGAGTTTTCCTTTACCTCCTTTATGCTTGGTTTGATGAGCACTTTCCCAGTGATGATACGGCCCGGGAGTTCGTCATTTAGCACAGGCTCTCTCAACTGTGTCCTAAAGAGAAACATGGACAAGGAAGAGATCTGCTAGTGACTGGTATGGCTGGCCCTTCCTTCTCCTTCCCTTCCCTTCTTCATGCTGGGACTTTCTCCTTGGCCAGGCAGGGAGTGCCAGTCTTGGGAGAAGTGTCACTCAGTAGAGGGCTGTGTGCCATCAGTGGTGGCTTAGGTGCCACCTGATCTATGTTGTCCAGAGTGGAATCTGGAGGAAGATCAGATGAGATCTCTGGGCTACGATACTACCCTGAGAATGGAGTATCCTTGTACAGCCTCAATGAGAAAGTAAACCCATCAATTCTTCTTAATGGGGCAAGTTGTAGGCTGTAACTCAGATACAGACTGAATTAAGGACAGACTGAGGTGAAGGTCGTCTTGACAAGGGCAAGAAGGCACTGCTGTTGGAGAGATAGTGAGGGGTCACTACAGCATTTGATTCTGCCCACACAGACAAACAAGCCAAGTGTGTTGCTTCTATCAAAGAAGTCATAGACACATCATTCTTACTCATGTCATCTGCTTAGGCCACAGAGGTCACTTATTACTAACTTGGGCAAGTGACCGATCTTTGCCAAGCCTCCTCAGTTTACACACAATAAAAAGATTAAGACTTTACCTTTACTTAATCTTGTTGACAAGATTAAATACATAGTTTCACTTACCAAGAACTGAAAATAGCTATTAGGAAATACATTTGTACAAAGTTTCCCCTCATATTCAATCAATCAATCAATCAGTCAATCAATATGTTGTGTTATTGCCTGGTGTGGATATGCCAGTGAAAGGACAGAGGCTTCTTCTTCCTAACAGCCCTCAGCAGATACACCCTATTTACCTGTCTTCTGGTACCACGCCGTAATTTGCATGATTGAACCAGCTGTTCATCTTTCTTGCTATCAGCCAAGACACAATCGGAGTTGGGAGAGAATTTCTGAACATGTTCTGAAACCGAGTCATGAATACCATGTCCCACGGGTACCCTGAGTCGAAGACTCGACTTATCACCCATGCCCCTCCAGTGGTGCTGAGAAACACCTGGAAGCAATCAAAGAGGCCACTCAGTTTGACACAGTGAACCGGGTTGGATTTGCCAGAGAGTCAAGAAGTTGTCATCATTAGAAATGCGCCAAAACGTCTGTCACCCTCAAAATACATCCCCAACAAGAAAGTTTTGGCTCCTCCAGCTTCCGTTTGAAAGTTTTTCATTTGAGATAATGGTTTGATACTTAGAGTATTAAAATGCCTTTGAACATATAATTGAACACTTATTATCTGTGAGACACAGTGCTAGACACCGCAGTGAATGAGATATTGTGGCAACTCAGGGCAAGCTCAAAGTCTCATGCTAAAAAGCAGTGAGCAGGTGGGTACAGTTTTGTATACTAATAATTGTAGGTAATAAGAACAGCAGGTGAAATTTGTCTACAAAGAGATTCAACATAAACCATTGTTTGAACTGACAATAAATTTCAGTAACACAATTAGTTTTGGGGAATTCCTTAAAAAATTTTTTTTAAAACAGATTAGCTGTTTGAGTTTCCCAGGTGACTGAGTTTGAAATTTCCAAATGATAAGAGAAATAGAAATAATAAGAATAGAAATAGAATATGCTACCCATACGTCTCATGTAGTGGTCGTAGTGGATGAGACTCTGTTAATTTTTATTTTAGGACCTTTTTTCTCTTCTCTCAGGATGATTCCACCAAACTGCTAAGTCTCTCCAAATCAATTGCTCAATCAGTCAATCAAGTCCTTTTTTGAAAGTCCCCAAAAGGAAGTATCAAAATCACACTCCAAGTCCTTTTTCTTCATAGTTATTTTTGCTTTTGCACTTGTTATTTTTAAAGATTTTATTTTTAAGTAATCCCTACATCCAACATGAGGTTCAAACATACAGCCCTAAGATCAAGAGTTGCATGCTCTACTGACTGAGCCAGCCAGGCACTCCTCACTCTTGCATTTACTTACTTATTTATTAATTTACTTATGAGAGTGAGAGTGGGAGAGAGAGAGAGAGAGCGAGAGAGAGAGAGCGAGCGCACAAGTGTGAGCACCAGCGGGAGAGGGAGAGAAAGAGAAAGAATCCTAAGCAGGGTCTGCACTGTCAGTGTAAAGCCCTACATGGGATTTGAACTTGCGAACCATGAGATCATAACCCAAGTTGAAATCAAGAGTTGGACACTTAACCAAATGAGCCACCCGGGTGTCCATGATCTAATTATTTATACTTAGTTGGCATCTGTGTCCCCCTCAACTCTATGCTCCATTATGGCAGAAATCTTGCTTTTGTTTTTGAGAGAGAGGGCACAAGTGAGCGAGGGGCGGGGGGTGGAGGGAGAGAGAGAAGCAGGGCTCACTTGAAGCTGGGCTTGAGCTCACCCGATGTGGAACTCAAACTTAGAAACCTTGAGATCATGACCTGAGCCGAAGTCAGCTGCTTAATTGACTGAGCTACCCAGGTGCCCAGAAATCTTGTTTTTATTGTATTTCTCAGTGATTCCCCCTGTGCCTGGCACAATGTTCACCACACCAGAAACCAACAGCTAATATATAGTTGTTGTTAACTAGCTGAGGAATATTAATTACAAGTATTACATAAATTCTCACTAGGGAGAGATCACCTTGTTGGGGTGCCATAGCTGGGGAGGTACAAGTGGATTGTAATTTAGGAGAAAAGAGCACTTAAGGGAAGAGTGTGGTATGAGCAAAGGGGAAAATGTCGGAATCAGAAAAGGCTCAGAATAGTGGGAGATAAAGTTGAAATGGCAGATTTGAACCAGCTTGAGGAGAATTCTATAAAGCACGGCTAATCTATCTGCAATTTATTATTATTTTCTTTGTTTATTTTATTTTATTTCATTTTACTTTATTTTATTATTTTTGTGGAAAGAGTTTCCATGTATATTTTGGCAGGATTGAGGAGCCGGAGAAGCTTTTCTAGCTTCTGTTGTTTTACAAAGTGATCAAAAGTGGCCTGTGCTTTCTCAGATCTGCCTTCTCTACTAACAGCGCAGAGACTCTCTCTCTCCTTCTTTCTCTGCCCATCCCCTGCTCTCTCTCTTTCTCAAACAAACAAATAAACATTAAAAAAATAAAATTAAAAAACATCTGGTTTTTTTTGTATGTGTGTGTATTTTAGGCATTTGTATTTCTTTCCTCTTTCATCACTGTTTGCCCGAGGCATGCATCTTAAGCTAAAGCTTTTCATTAGGTAACATCAAGCAGGATACCTTTTCTGCCAGGTGGCTGGCCTCCACAGCAATGTCTGTGCCCGAATTCCCCATTCCAATCACAAGGACTCTCTTGTCCTTAAACACATTTGGGTATTTATACTGTCGGCTATGAAAGTACTGACCTTTAAAGGTATTTATACCTATAGAAAAAAAAAGTTAAAGAAAGAATTTTATAGGATCAGTAAATGAAACATATGTATTGTTCCATTAATAACATCTTTTTGCTGGACTGTTGTGGTTGTTTTTAACAGCAGGTTCAGTTTTAAGAAAACCCAAAATGTGAATATATGACTCTGTAAGACACAGAAATGAGTGTGAGTATTATTTATTTAATGGAGTACTTACTCCATTTCACTAGATAGGCCTCTAGGTTTATTTGCTCCTAAGTTGAAATATCATGGCATAAAAACTTACTAAGCCATCATTACCAATTTAGAAGTTGGCAGAAATCAGTGGGACAGTAATATATTTACTAATATTTGACTATATAGAGCTTCTCACTAGCAAGGAGAGCAGAGAAGTTAAACTGTGAGTCCTCTGCTCTGTTCAGCAAACTTTTTTTTTTTTTTTTTTTTGCAATCTCTGTGCTTGGCACTGGGCTAAATTGATATTAGAGAAATAAGATAAATAAAATGTGGTTCCTATTCAAAAAGATCCATGTGGGTTGAGGATGTTCACCAATAGCTCACCTTGGTGAGGGACTATAACACAGACTGAGTTTGTTGAGTCAGCAAGAGTTGGCTCTGAGAAAAAGGGATTATGTTAGTCATACTGGGTTTAGCTCTACTGCTCTAACCAGAAAGGATATCTCAGGGAGTTGATGCCAAACGTCTCACTGGAACATTAAATGTGAATGGAGAGTTTTAGAAAATACTCTCAAAGTTGCATAATGCATTTGAAAGTAAGAGGTGCTTTACAAAGAATTTATTTGTTTTTTCTAGAAAAAGTGATAAGATGCCTAGATTCTCAGGGGATAAATATCCATGCTTGTGGTAAGTAGCCTTATCAGGATTTAGTTCACCCTCAGTTCACCTTGAATCATTAGAAATCTGACATGAATCTCAGTTAAAACCCACTAAAATCCAGGCATTTAGAATTTAACAGTGATGCAGCCAAGTTCAAATAGTAATTCAGACAGGACTCATTATGGATCAGAGAATGGCTGACAAGGCAAAGCTAGGCAAGTCTAAGGAGAATCGTAGAACTATTATCCCTGGATGATAAATCACCTTAAATTCTTTCCAGATCAGGTTCTTTTAGATCAGAAATGAACAAAAATGAGATTCTGTGTCTGAGTCATCTCTCAGACTAATATTTTCCCCTCTTGTATCACAGGAGGATAGAGCAAGCACGTTTTTAAGGTGAATGTGGTCTGTTAGTAAACACACCAGAATGCATATATTTGCATGATTAGAAGTATTTTGGGAAGTTGTATATTTATTCTGAGAAGCTATGCATTTATTCTGTGCTACCTGTTATTTTTACTAAGACTTTTTGGAACTGACTTCAGAAAAATGCGACTCCTGAGGTGTATGGGTAGCTCAGCCTGCTGAGCATCTGACCCTTGATTTTGGCTCAGGTCATGATCTCAGTTTGTGGAATCAAGACCCACATCAAGCTCTGCACTGATGGTGTGGAACCTGCTTTGGATTCTCTGTCTCTCACTGCCCCTTCCCTGCTTGTGTTCTCACTCTCTCTAACAAATAAACTTAACAAGAAAAGAATAATGTGCCTCCAGACACATATTTTTGAATGTCTTCAGTAAATTTGAATTTTTTTAATAGTTAACTATGACCCCAGGAATTACGTACATACTAAGTAAGTCTGTTGTGAGGCAGAGATAGAGTTGGTGAGATTTGAAGGACTCTTCAAATCTAAAGTCACAAAACTTTAGAGCTCAAAGGCTTCTTGATGGTTACCTAGCCAGGGATTTTAAATGGCCAATTGGTAGTGGCTGGTGAGATATTGAAAAGGTCTGCAAGTCCCATAGAGCTCTGTTTGCTTCATTTGTGATGTATGCTGTTGGAAAAGGTGGTTGACTGATGGGCAAAAACCCAGAGGCTTAGAATGATTAAGTGGAAGGCCCAAGGCTGTAAAGCTTGTTAGCCATGTATAGAATCTGTATCTCCTGGGTCTCAAGCCCATCCTACTCAAGTTGAGGACACTGGTTCAGTTGCTTTCTGGGTACACCTTATCCTAATCCGACCTGACTTGAATGGCATCTGGAGGGCAGACCCAGCACCAATGGATGTACTTGAGTTTGTTGTAAAATGAGTTTTGGTATCATTTGCAGGTCATACGTAGACTGTGATTCTTCTTCTGGACTCTTGTATAACTCTTTCCATTCCTTCCATAGAGACTACATGATGCCTGCCTATCCACCTTTGTATTTTTAGCATTTTGTGTAATACAGTGTGGGTGCCAAATACATTCTGTGTATTCTCTATGTCATGGAACTTTCTGGATTCTTGGGGTAATGTACCCCAAGTGCCTGTACCAGGCACTCCTTCCTAGGAGTTTGGAGTGGCTCGTCTACTTAAGGATTTTCTTTGTGGACAGAGCTGAGAAAGGATTGGGTTGTCTTGTGAGGTAGTGAAAGTCCATTGTTGAGTTGTTCAACCAGAGGCTATTGAGCCTCTCTCAGGATGTTGGAGAATAGTTCCTTGTATTGTGAAGACTGGACTTGGTGCTTTTTGATTCAAGATTCAATTCCATGGCAGTGCTTTATCCTAACTTGACTGGACTTGAATAAGCTCTGGGGGCATTGGAGGTGTGTGATTTATTGTAAGATGAGGCTTGAGATCACTCCAAGTCATATATAGATGATGAAGAGAAAATTTTCCAAAATTTACTGTGGATAAAATAAACCAAATCATTGTGTTTTCTATTCTTTCTGCATTGTAATCCAATGGAAATTTGACACAGATTAACATGAATCATGTTTGCAAAAAACAGATAAGGAAACTGGAACTCAAAGGTGACTTAACTTGCCTTCTAAGATCTTCTTCCTGTTGACTACTGACCCAGTGTCATAAACCTCTGATCTAGCTAAACCTCTAGAGAACAAACAAACAAAAACCACACATCTTTCTTTCTTTATTCATTGATCGACCTCTGTGTCCTCTAAACTCAGCTTTTGTTGCATGCTACTGCTGAGGCTAACTTGTGTAAGCTTTCCATGTCTTAGGAGACTTTCTGAGTGTTGCCTATCACTTAAAGAGGGACATTGAACCCCAGCGAAGCATAAAACTGCTTGCTAGTAATTTGTTCTACTCTTTAGCATTATAAATTGTTTGGAATAAAAGAAAGTCAAACATTAGCCAGAAAGTGCTGGTTAGAAAAAAAATCCCTGTTACAACTTTAACTATTTAATGGAAGAACCATAGAAATTCATTCCTGGACCAAGCCAGTACCGGGATGGCTTGCACGGGACGAATGAAGGTCAATTTCAGAAAACACCGTACCTGGAAAAGACTCCAGTGGCAAATATGGGTTAGTTAGAAAACCAGTGCAGACCATGACAGCATCAAAGATGGCAGACTCTTGCTTTCCTTCACGCTCAGTGACCACCTCCCATTGGCCAGTGACAGTGAAATCTGGGCATTTTGTTACACTGCAGACTTTAGTCTGAAAAAAGAATCATAGTCGCCATGAATTGTTGTCAAGCTTTGAGTAAGGGCTTGCTGGCCAATGTACCAGTTGACATTTCAAATGTTCTAGAGCACAGACTAAACATAATCAATAAGCATAAACTTAGACATCGAATCAAGTTGTCAGATTAACCATAATTTTCTGGATGAATGTATTCTTTTTTAATACTTATTTGCTTTTGAGAGAGAGGGAGGGAAAGAGAGAGAGAACGAGTGGGGGAGGGGCAGAGAGAAAGAGGGACAGAGGATCCAAAGTCGGCTCCATCCTGGAAGCAGAGAATTGGATGATGTGGAGCTTGAACTCACCAACTGTGAGATCACGACCCCAGCTGAAGTTGGACGCTTAACTGACTAAGCCACCCAGGCACCCCTGGATGGATGTATTCTAAGAGTTGTAGAGGGTTATATAAGAGAAGTTGATGAGATCCAAAAATTTTGAGTGATTTGTTCAAATTCTCATAGTAAGTGATAGAACCAAGAATCATGGTCTTCTGAAGTCTTCTTCATTTTCTTTTTTCTGTTATGTATATCTCTCATAAAGCTGTGCTTTAATAAAGACATGGATAATATAAATTGGAAATACAAATTTGGTCCCAAGTATTTTACCTTATGAAAGGCCCTGTAGCATATGCTGCTAAAATTGTTCCAGATCTTGATGGCTATTGAAAAGTACTAATTTTATGGCCTAAACCTTCTGGGAGTAGTCTAAATTTCAGTCTGTTTTTTGTTTTAATCAAGTATGTACATGTTTATGGGTGCTATGTTCTGATTCAGAAAATATATAAAATGAATTTACAAGTCAAATTTATTTACTTATTTATTTATTTTGAGAAGCACAGAGAGAGACTGTGTGCACAGGGGAGGGGCAGAAAGAGAGAGAGAGAGAATCCCAAGCAAACTCCTCACTATCAGCACAGAACCCAATGTGGGGCTTGATTTCACAAATCATAAGATCATGATCTAAGCCAAAATCAGAATTGGGCACTTAATTGCCTTAGCCATCCAGGCACCCCAAAAGTCAAATTTAAAAGCATAAATGCTTCACTGGCCAAGAGACTTTGCTGCCTTTCTTTTAAATTTTCAGAGAAGACCGGTGTCTCAAGTCTTACCTCATGGGTTAACAATTTGGTTTATAATGTTTGAAGTGCTTATTGGATTTCAACATTTGTATTAGGGACTCTTCCTTTTTGTTTAAATATAAAGTTTCAGTTAATTAAAATTAATTTCAAAGTAGAGTTTATTTTTAACTTAAAAGTAAGAAATGTTAATACTTAAAAACTTGGAATGCACAGAGAGGGAAAAAATCTCGTATAAACAGCTGCTTGTGTGTGCACTTCAAGACTTTGGTGAACATCGAGCTTTAAAAATGTTTTTTCAAGGGGCACCTGGGTGGCCCAGTTGGTTAAGCATTCGACTTTAGCTCAGGTCATGATCTCGCGGTTTGTGACTTTGAGCTCCTCATATGGTTCTTTGCTGACAGCTCAGAGCCTGGAGCCAGCTTCAGGTTCTGTGTCTCCCTCTCTCTCTGCCCCTCCTCTGCTTGCACTCTGTCTGTCTGTCTCTCAAAAATAAATAATAAAACATTACAAAATTTCAATTATTTTAAAGCAGACTTGGGGCAGCACCTAATAAAGGAAATGCTTCAGGTTCAGGAGCTCTGATACATAAAACTACTTCTGTGGATTACATCCATTCCCTATGATACTGTTTCAATTTTACTGTGTCCCCTGCAAGATAAGGGATTGGGGTAAAATACTCTTTACAAGTAGTTTTTAAAGCTGTTCTCCAGTTTTATGGAGAAAAGTTATAATTGGCATATAACATTGTATCAGTTTAAGGTATATGACATAATTATCTGGTATATGTATATACTGCAAAATAATGACAATGAACAATAAGTTTAGCTCACATCCATCACTTCATATATTTATAATTCTTTTTCTTGTGATCAGAACTTATAAAATCTATTCTTTTAGCAACTTTCAAATATACAACACAATACAGTTAGTTATATTCAGCATGCTGTGTATCATATCCCTGGAACTGATTTAGCTTATAACTGGAAGTCTGGACCTTTAGATCACCTTAACCCATTTCCCTGACCTCTACTCTTCACCCCTGGTAACCAGCAATCTGTTCTGTTTATATGAGGTTTGTTTGTTTTATTGTTTTAGATTTCACATACAAGTGAGATCATATAGTTTTTGTCTTTGTCTGACTTATTTCATCTAGTATAATACCTTAAAGGTCCATCCACGTTGTTGCAAATGGCAAGATTTCCTTTTTCTTATGGCTGAATACCATTCGTGTGTGTGTGTGTGTGTGTGTGTGTGCGCGCGCGCGCGCGCGCCACATTTTCCTTATGCATTCTTTATGCATGTGCCCATCGATGGACACTCAGATTGTTTCCATGTTTTGATTATTGTAAATAATGCTGCAGTGAACATGGGGGTGCAGATATCTCTTCAAGATAGTGGTATAATTTAGGTCAGTACTTTTAAGGTTGTGAATATGCATCTCATTTGCTAATAATGTTGGTCATTCCTTACCATTCCCATCCATAGCAGAGAGAGGGGAAAAGAAGAGAGAGAAAACACATGGATTTTTCATGTTTCTTGGAGAGGGGAAAAAAAAGGGAAACAAAAGAAAGAAGACATGTTCATCCCCATCCTTCTACCTTCTTTCTGTCTTTGTTCTCAGAAATGGGAAGGGAGGTGGTAAGGCTTCTATAAAGAATGATATTCAGAGGTCTTTCTATTCCCAAGGATATCTAGAAAAGATTTCCTTCAGAGTGTGGGGTTCTCTTATGTGTAGGCCACTGCACATACTTATTCCTATAGAGGGATAATCAAGAAGAGAGTGCCTAGGTACTGGTAGGAGTCACCAATGTCACTAGTGCATGCATATGTTCCGAACTGAGAATGTGGTCTGATATTTTTAGTTCCCTTTGGGTACTTGGGTGGAATTATTGCAAACTAAAAATTTATTCATGTGACTCCTTACAGAAAGCATTCACCTCCACCTCCAGATTTACTGGGGGGGGGGGGGCGGGGAGAGGATTGTGAGTACAAAGGGAAAAGGAATCCAGTCAGATGGGAACAATCTTGCCAGTTCATGATCTCATCTGCAGAGCCAAGGGCTAGGCTGTGGAGAGAAATAGGAAATAGGTAGGAAATACTTTCCGACTACCAACTGATCTTTTGTGTCTTACCTTGAATTGAATGTATTTCAGAAGGTTGAACTGGTTTGCATACATTTTGAGATATTGCAGGAATTGAGAATTTGGCACATAGTTTGGATAATCTTCTGGGAAGGGAAAGTCTGAGTAACAAGACATCTCCTTGCAGCTGTTGGAAACCACAGACCTGTAGAGGCTGGCTCTGCCTTCTTCAACATGTTCCTGTACAAATGGTACATGCACATGAGTGTGTTTGCATTTGCACATGTGCACGCACACACATGAAATGGATCTTGATTTTTAGACATTTCAAACATTGACAAAGATTAAGGTTACGCTTTATTTTTTCTTTTTCTTTTTCTTTTCTTTCTTTTTTTAAATTTTTTTTTAAAAGCACGGAGCTTGAACTCATGACCCTGAGATCAGGACCTGAGCTGAGATCAAGAGTTGGATGCTTAACTAAGCCACCCAGGCACCCCAAGATTACCATTTCTTTTTTGTTTGTTTCTTTAAGTTTATTTATTTATTTTGAAATGGGGGAAGGGCAGAGAGAGAGGGAGAGATGGAATCCCAAACAGAGCTTAAGGTGGGGCTTGAACTCATGAACCATAAGATCAGTTTGAGATAAAATTGAGTCAGTTGCTTAACTAACTGAGCCCCCCAGGAGCCTCCCAAGGTAACCCTTTCTAATGGGATTTGTTATCCTGCACTTGAGATAGGTAAACACCAAACACTTAATTTTATGATCAGAATTACAATTTAATTCATTACATGTTAACAAATAAATGCAGGATGAACTCATCTGTCCAGATTCATATGGCATCACTGCAAAATGTAGGAAAATATGGAAATAGACCAATGCCAGGAAGTACTATCTGGATGATGGACAATTATTAGGTTGTTTGGTTTCACAGGGTGTTGTTGAAAGGATCATGGAGAAGAGGGTTCAGATTACTGAAGGAGTCTGCATCTAAAGTTAAGGAATTTGGATTTTATAGGAAGGTTATGGCAGTCTTCTGAGTTTTTATGTACAAGTGATTTATATTAAATTTTGGAAAGATAACTCCAGTTCTACAAAAGAAATAGAAATCTGGAAAAGAAGGAAGGAGACCAGTGAAGAGTCTAAAATACAAGTACACTTGTTTGCTAATGGCAGCCTGAGCCGAGGCCATGGCAGTTGAAACAGAGAGGTGGGATTTGTGAGGCAGTAGTAACTCAGAATGCACAGCATAGGGAAGCTGTTTGTATTTAGGACCTGAGAGAAGAAGAGTGTCAGAGGTTTTCAGAATGGACAACTGTGTGCTTTAGTGAAACACTAACTTCCCATCCCCAGTTTTGACATGAATAACTAGCAAATGTCAGTGTCTCACATAACTACCACCAGGTTGAGTAATAGGCAGTTTGGTGTATTTAGTCTTTAATACACATTGCCTCTGTGTTTTGGATATATTATGGAGGATTGTTCTAATTTAATGGGAACATGGTCCTTAGTATTTTAATATTATTTGCCATTTTGGATATCTACAGTTCCTTTTTTTTCTCTGCCAAACAAAAATTATTTTCTTTGTGTGAACAAGTGGAAAGATGAACATAAGCGTCACCTATGGAGAAGGGCTCATTTCGTTCCCTCCAAGGGAAAGGTAGAAAGGAAGAAAATTATAAACATGTCTTTGTGGTTTGAATTAATGTTACTGATCTCGTCAACTAAGGAGAAAGCTGTATCTTGCTTGTCTGTGGCCTCACCTCTGTCGGTCTCTTTTAGGTGGAATAAATCTAGAAAACTGGAATCTAAAAGGCTTCTGAGAAAGACAACTGTTTAAATCCTGATCTTTTATTCTGCAGGAAGATCTAAAGCAGTGTTACTCAAAGACGTATTGCTCGGTAGAGCAACATGGAACTGGATTATTTGTTAACACTCTATGACAAGTACAGAAGTTGAGAATAAGGATCTGGAAACTTTGATAGCACTACTTCAACATTGTCAACTATCCAAGCGTGTGGACTTCTATGTGTTGGATGGGACTTAGATCAGTCTCAGGTTTGTATTAACTCGTGTGATGAGTGGTGTGGGGTTTGAGGTGTGTACTAGTCATGGATTACTGATGTTTTAAGATTAGTTTGAGAACTGTTATCCAGAAATGCATAAAAATTAACATTAGTTTCCTTTATTGAAAGATAACTGGGGGCATGTGGGTGGCTCAGTTGGTTAAGTGCCTGACTCTTGATGATTTCAGGAGTTCATGAGTTAAAGCCTGGGTCGGGCTCTGCATTGACAGTGTGGAGCCTGCTTGGGTTTCTCTCTCTGTCTCTCCCTCTGCCACCCCCTGCTTCTCTCTCAAAATAAATAAACTTAAAAAAAAGAAGCTTTAAAAAGAATAAAGAAATATAACTGATGGTTCGTTATAACCTTAAAGAATAAATTATCAGAACTGGCCACTGATAAAGGATTGAAGATAATTTTGGAAAACACAGCCCTACTTGCTTCATTTTAGATAGCAGTTATAAGAATTTCCGGAACTTACTGATATCACTTTAAAATTTCTTCTTCCATTCCAATCAATGTGCCTTTGTGAGACGTGTTTCTCTACTTATGAGTGAAATTAAGCAAAACTTAGAAATAGTTTAGATATACACTATCCCTTGAGAAGAACATGGTTATCCCTCCAATCCAGATTAGATAAAATAACAAGAAGCCAGTTTAATGATCACATTAAAACTTTAAATATTAAAATGGCCAGTACATAGTAAGAGTGTACCTGCTCTCTCATACATAATGTTTCCTTGGCAAAAAGCTAGAAGTGTAATAGTGATTTTCTATATTAATTGCATACATATACACATTCAAAGAAAAATGGGTCCACTTTTGGAAACTGTTTTCTTTATTGGTTTAATGACATTTGCTGAATTTTTTTTGTCTTTTGGCTCCATGTGAAGTTTGAAATTATATTTTGACATTTTTCTTTGCTTCATTTTTGTTGTTTTCATAGTTCATTTTGACTATATCTCAGAAATGTAATTGTATATGCTTGATTGGAGATTAAACATCAAAACAACTGATTTTTTCTCCATAGTTTGAGAAGCACAGTTCTCTCGATCAGTGCTCCTTAAAATCTTGTCAAGAATCACGTGGGGAGGGTCACCTGGGTGGCTCAGTTGGTAAAACATCAGACTCTTGATTTCGGTTCAGGTCATGATCTCACAGTCCACTGAGGTTGCAGACAGCACAGAGCATGTTTGGGATTCTCTCTCTCTCTCTCTCTCTCTCTCTCTCTCTCTCTCTCTCTCTTTGCCCTTTCCAGGCTTTCTCTCTCTCTCAATATAAAAACAAAAACAAACATTAAATAAAAATCACCTGGGGAATCTTATTGACATGTAGATACTGATTTAGTAGGTCTGAGTGAGCCCAAGATTGTGTATTTCGAGCAAATTCCCCTGCAGATACTGTTGGGCCACAGATCATAATTTGAGTAACAAGGCTTTAGAGCAATCCTACCCAACAGGAATTTGGTGGAGGCCACTTAAGCACTTTAAAATTTTCTAGCAGTCATATTTAACAAAGTAGAAAGAACCAGGTGAAATGAATTTTAACAGCATTATTTAAGTCAATACATATTAAATTTTATACTTTCAACATGTAATCACTATAAAATTACTAATGAGGTATATTACATCCTTTTACTCATAGCAAGTCTTTCAAATTCAGTGCATATTTTATAGTTTATTTATTTAAAGATTTATTTTTATTTTTTATTTATTTAAATAATTTTTTAAAGATTCATTTTATTTTTAGAGAGAGAAAGAGAGAGACAGCAGGGGCAGTAGGAGAGTGAGAGAGAACCACAAACAACCTCCATGCTCAGTGTGGAGCCCTATGTAGGACTTGATCCCATGACCCTGGGATCATGCCTGAGCTAAAATCAAGAGTCAGATGCTCAACTGACTGAGCCACCCAGGTGCCTCTTAGTGTATATTTTATACTTCTCAATTCAAATGATAAATTTTTATTGAAAAAGAGGATTCACATATCCAGATTGTTAATAAACATGCTTAAAAACACTCAAGTAACTGAACTGAGTATTGTTTTAAATTAAAATTAAGTACAATGAAATGAAATAAAAATTCAATTTTTTAGTCCCATCAACCAATTCCATAGTAATATGCAGCTGCTGGCTACTTTATCGAATAGTAGAGCTTTAAAATTGAAGCCAGGTATTAGAGCAAAATTTAGTGTTGCTTTGATTTAATTACAAGTGAGTGTCCTCTGGGTTCTAGGAAAAAAGAGAATAGGAACAGCTATACAGAGATGTAATATGGAGAAGTGAAAGCAAACAGTAGGGGAAGAAATTATAGTATAACAAGAGAAACATCAGTTATGAATGTTTTGGGGTCAAGTAGGCCAAAGCTCTCTCACTTTTCTCTGGCATCTGAAAGCATCACATAATGAATAATACTTGGTTAACACTGTCAATTTGTAGTTAACAATAATAAAAGGCTAAGTTAGGAATATATACTATTTAATAGGGGAAGAGATGTTCATAATACATGTAATGATTTCCATAAAAATGGTTGAAAATTTTTTTCGATGTGTTGGAATGACATGTTTAAATAGCAGAGAATAATGGGGCTCAGTGGAGTTGGATAAGCCAGGAACCGTGTATTAATGGGACCTTAGAACAGATGAACAAAGAAATATAAATTAAAAAAAATCCCAATGAAAACCCTGCTTTGTAAAACCCTGGGAGATAATTGGCAAGGAGAAGGAAGCATTCCAGGAAAACCTGAAGCCTATCTTGAAATAATGTATCACAGATGTTAGCTGAGGAGGAACTATAGTTTAGAGTGGAAACAGCCCTTGGGGTGGAATCCAAAACCACCTCTTTGCTCTTTTCTTTGTTCCCATTGATTGTTCCTCCTGGGAAAGTACAGAGTACTTCTGAAAGTGGCTCCTGACCCCTCCCCTCCTGTGTTTGCCTTGGTGAGCAAGAGCCCCAGGGATTCCCAGGGTCTGTTGGGACCTCCAGCTGTAGTAGGCACTCTTGACATTATCCCTGTGTGGGTCTGCCAATTGCCCTGGTGCTCCAAGTCACATGCCTCATGAATTGGTGGGGCCACGTAGGGGAAAGGTTTTTGTCTTGAAGGGAAGAGTGAGTGGGAGGGGAGGAGGGATGGAAGGAGACAGAGAGTAAAGGCTAAAAGCATGCATGGAGGGGTTCTGACTTCCTGGTCCACTTTGGTCCTGCAATATAATGAATAGAAAGGTCACAGTCATCTGCTAAGACACTTGGGTAGGACTCCATGAACTATCCAGAATTTGCATGCCTTCATTCTTGAGCCAGACTCTGGACATGCATGAAGTATAGTTCTTAACAGCACAGACCCAGACTCAGACCAACTGGGTTCAACTTTAAGTTCTATAGGTTTAGCTGGGTTACCTTGGGAATTTTCTTATTCTTTTTTTAAAGTTCTTTTATTTTTGAGAAAGACAGAGAGAGCCCACAAAAGCAGGGGAGGGGCAGAGAGCTATGGAGAAAGGGAATCCCAATTAGGCTCCCCACTGTCAATGCAGAGCTGGATGTGGACTTGAACTCAGGATCTGTGAGGTCATGACCTCAGCTGAAATCAAGAGTCAGTTTCCTCAGCTATAAATAGGAATAATAATGTGTATCCCCTAGGATAAACTGAAATGATAGCTGCCATGTGTTTAGGACAGAGTCTGGTAAGCGCTCAATAAATGTTAACTGTTACTCATATTATTCCCCTATAATTGTTATGGAGATTTACTTTCTCAAACTTTGTGTCCTTCAGAGAAGATTATAGGCAATGGGAAGAAAGCTGTGACAGGTTAGAGGTCTCTGCTGTCTCATTTTAAAAATAAATGTAAAATGATAATAAAAGGCACTCCTAAATAGAGACATTCTCTCTGTACGGGACATTCACACCTCTTGTTCTCCAAGAACAATTACTGCCTTCTTTTCCTCTCCCTTGAGCAGCCAGAATCCATTTTTCTTTGTCTCCTCCTCTCCCTAGTGAGAGTTGGAGTCTCACTGGAGGCCAGAACATCATTCCAGAGCGGGTTATTAGGCCCTGGAATATGTGTCAGGGATGTGAAGGATGAAGCCGATTGTGTTTCTACCAGTATAGTGTAATTTCCTCTGGATGATATCAGTGTGGCTTTTCAGGAAGGCTATCTCTTAGGCCTAAGATCCCTTCCTATACTAAAATTCTGTAATAGTAAAATTCATTTTGAGCGATGAGACAATTTCTCACACTTTATTTCTTCAAAATTACTTTATGATTGAGGTAATCAACATATAAGGATACTGCCCTAAGCCTACCTTCCCTCTCAAGAGCCTAAGAGAGTTGGTTGTAAGATAGACTTTCCATATATCCCTCCTGCCCCGACTTGAGTCAGTGGACAGAAGTGGGCTCTTTACCAATGTATCCAACTCTTACCAATTTATCTCTTTTTAACGATTGCCCCCTCTCTCCCACCTCAAGGAATGATGCCCTTTCTTTTCTTTTCTTTTTTTTTAATGTTTTATTTATTTCTAGGAGAGAGAGAGAGAGAGAGAGAGACAGCGTGAGCAGGGGAGGGTCAGAGAGAGAGGGAGTCACAGACTCTGAAACAGGCTCCAGGCTCTGAGCTGGCAGTCAGCCCAGAGCCCGACACGGGGCTCGAACCCACGAACCACGGGATCATGACCTGAGCGAAAGTCGGACGCTTAACTGACTAGGCCATCCAGGCGCCCTGGAATGATGCCCTTTCTTTTTCATTCCAACCTTTGTCTGTTTCCTCTTTGCTTAAGGCTGTGGTAGTTGGAAGAGGCCAGAGTCACATGTGTCTGAGGGTCTAATTAAGTGCAGTGATTTCTAATCTGTATAATCCTGAAGTGTCTCCTTATTTGGAAACGGAAGCAGTCTCTAGATGTGTTTTTCTTGGATTTCTGCCAATGACTTGTCCATTTATGCTTGGTGGGTCAGCACAGCCCTTGGTTGAGCAGACACTTTTTAATTTTACTTTTAAAATTTAATTAATCAATCAATTAATTATTAATTAATATCTTAGAGAGACAGAGCAGGGGAGAGGGGCAGAGGGAGAAAAATAAAGAATCCCAGACAGACTCCATGATCAGCGTGGAGCCTGAAGTGGGGCTCAATCCCACAACCCTGGGATCATGACCTGAGCTGAAATCGAGAGTCCCCATGCCCTAAAGCAGACACTTCAATTTGCAAGTTTTGAGTTGGCCACATGCTTTGAGTGCAGAGACACCTCTAACCAAGCCTTTGTGTGCGTGTGTGTGCATGCTGAGGTAGGAGGAGAATGGGATGTATCTAGAAAGACTCAGGTGTCTCATAGTATGTTGGAGCTGAAAGGTCCCTTTAATAGCACCTTAGTTTAGAGATTTTCTCTCAAGCTGTAGAGAAATCTCAAGGTGGTACAGTTATCTCAAGAGGCCACTGTGTCGATAGAGTACTGCTGCATGAAGTGGGGTGGTTTTCCCAGCTCCCCGCAGCCTAGATTTTATTTATTTTTCAAACTGGTTCTGTGTTCTAATTGAAGAAATGAAGCAATGGGGCTGGAATGACTTGTTACTTGGGCTACTACCGTTGGATTATCCTCCTTGCCCTCCTTTGATGTCATGTGCTTCACAATAAATTTTCATGACCCTCTCTATCTTCTTACTTCTCCACTCCCTTCCCCACTCCCACTCCTTCTTCACCCTCAGATGCAGTATTTTCCTGACAGAATTGAATCCTCTCCACCTTTTGAGGCAAACTCTTCTGCTGGGCCTACAACTACACTCCTTCCCTTTTCTGTCAGGACCTTGTGTCAGTTTGGGCTCAAGTAATCAATAGCTCACCCCCACCTCCCTGATTCAGGTAGCTTCTCTTTGCTTGTTAACATGTTACGGTCTTCCTCTCGTGCAAACAAAAGCAAAGCAATAGAATAACAAGAAGATACCTCCTTAACTGCGTTCCTCATTATCGAATGCTTTCTAAACAATCCCTTGCCAGAAAATTCAGCCACCCTTGTCCCCTCCCATTATCTCTCTTACACGCACCACAGACACCGATGAGCTATTTTTATTTTCCAAGCCTGCTTTTCTTTACTGGTTTCCTCCCTGTAATCTCCCACTCGGTCTCATCTGCCTGTTGAAATCCTTCCAAGTCCATCACACACCATCTCCACCATGAAGCCTTCCCTAACTTCCCTCCAGTGGGTATAATCCTGACCTCAGTTAAATACTTACAGTGCTATTTCTAACTCGTGGGATCCTACTCTCTTCCCATTACCCTGGCAGTAACCTGGCGGTAGGGTGTATCTTTCTCATTTTTGTGTCTCCCATGGAGCTCTTGCATAGGTGTTTGACCTGCCCAAGTCACATGGCCAGTTGGGCACAGCTGGAACTCATGTCTCTTGATTCTTAGAGCAGTGATTTTACATGTTAATAATTAAGTGTCTGTGACCTATGTCAGATGCATTTAAAAAAATTTTTTTTTTAAATACTTTTATTTATTTCTAGGAGAGAGGGAGAGAGAGAGAGACAGCGTGAGCAGGGGAGGGTCAGAGAGAGAGGGAGACACAGACTCTGAAGCAGGCTCCAGGCTCTGAGCTGGCAGTCAGCACAGAGCCCGACGCGGGGCTCGAACCCACGAACCGCGAGATCATGACCTGAGCCGAAGTCGGACGCTCAACCGACTAAGCCACCCAGGCGCCCCTGCATTTTAAAAATTTTATTTATTTATTTATTTATTTATATTTATTTATTTATTTATTTCTGAGAGAGAGAGAGAGAGAGAGAGAGAGAGACAGCATGAGCAGGGGAGGATCAGAGAGAGGGGGAGATACAGAATCTGAAATGGGCTCCAGGCTCCAAGCTATCTATCCACGCACTGCAAGATCATGACCTGAACCGAAGTTGGATGCTTAACCAACTGAGCCACCCAGGCACCCCTCAGGTGCATTTTTTTGGTCCATAATCCCCAGGTCTCTGGACTTTGTTTTTTTCTGGACTCACCTTTGCTTTGACTGAAATTCTGCTATTTACTCTTTTAACTGGGAAGTTTCATTGTGCAAGCCAACTCCCAGCTGCAGTAGATTCGTACTACTATGTATCCTGAGTATGTGTTAAGAAGGATCCTGAGGCTTATCAGGGGAAGTGTATCGTGCTTGATTCCCAAGGTCTTCAGTGGTCACAGGAGGGGAGAGTTACAGCATGTAATACCCATGCTAGTTTCTGCTGGCCTATTGGAATGTATGCTTTTTGAGACATGGGAACAGATGTGCTCTTTCACCTAGTGCATTTGGGGGAGGTTTCTATGTACTGATGGTCACATTTCGACACCTGCAGTTCTTTATGTGGGCCAAGCTGACCTATGCTAGGGGAATGGCAGCTAACCAGCAGCCTTGACCTTTTGGGAGCTCTGCTTACCCAGTTAGAGAATGAGTGGACTTTATGCCAGTTCCAAATTCCATTCTTCTAGAATAGAGTGCCACATCTTTTTCTTAGCCCATTACGAGCTCTGAGGCCCTGATATCTGACACCTTGCACCTTTCCACTATTCCTGACAGCTTTCTCCTCAGCATGTTTAAAGAGAAGGAGGGCCAGGAGGAGCCTTGGGAGCTCTAATGCAAATGCTTTCCTGGCCCAGCATGGGACTCAAAGGGTTTCAGTGGCCCCAGCAGTGCCCCTGAGATCCCCTTTGGCCCGGGCAAGTCAAAGGTGGGCTGTAGAGTCCTCTCTTCTCCTTCCTTACCCCATTCTCCTCTCCAGTCTGGACTGTAGCCCTGCTGAGACTTGAGGATATTCCTTTCTTTTGCTCAGGGAACAAAAAAGTCTCCTAACTCACATGCTTTACTTCTGACTGTTCTTGGCAGAGATGGGGATTGGCTGGACAGCAGCACCTTGCATATAGAACTCCTCATCCTGCTAGCCCTGTGTCCCATTAGGTGGAGCAGGACTTGGAAAATAAGCAGGTGAGCAGCTCTGTCTTGCAGGCAGAGGCTGATATCCCCACGCTGCTGGGTTCATACATTGGCCCCCAAGCCCTAGAGACCCCTTGCCCCCACTCCCCTTGTTCTGGGCTTTCCTGGCCTGCCCTAGCCATTCCATCCTTTCCTGTCCTTTGTGGGCATCTTTCTTCTTCTTGGCTTTAGATAAAGCTTGTAGGGTCACTTATGCACTCCTCACCTGAGCTCACACTGTGTCCTGCTTTTTTCTTTTATCAATTTCATCAACCCTCCTGGCCCCTGTTCAGCAGATGCTTCTAACCCCTCTTCCCGCCCCAGAGCAGCCAGCGGTGTGGGAGAAATTCAACCCATCTTCACACCACCCAGCCTCATCCAATAGACACATTGCACAGCTGCTGAGACCCCTACTCACGGTGAACCTCCACAGCCCCCCAAGGTCGTCACTCCTCTCAAAGCATGTGGGCTCCAGGCCTTCCTCCAGGCAGCACTTGATGGAGGCCAGGCCACTGGCCCCTGCTCCCACGATTGCAACTCTCTTGGCCATGCTTCCCTGTGTCCGGGAAAGCAAAACAGAGCCTTTTATTCACAAGTGAAAGCCCCACCCCATCTTGGCTGCCCTCGCCAACCAGGAAAAAGAATGGGGGAGGTTAGGGAATTTGCTCTGTTTGAATCCTCTGTAGCTGGTCTCTGGTGACATGAATGCAAGAAGACAAGTGTTCAGGTCCCTGGTTTCACCCTGTGCTTGACAATTCCCCACCTCTCATTCGGAGCGCATGTCTGATGTTAGTACAGTTGTTGCCAAGACGGTGGCTTCTGGCAGAGGGCTGAAATTGAACCCTTTTGTGTAGAGTTTTGCATTTGGGTTGGGGCTGCTGCCTCCTGCTTCCCCTCATGGGCCCCAGAAGGGCACAGAAGGGCATGCCAGAAACAATAACCTTGTCAAACATGTTGTTGTTTTTGAGTTTATGTATTTATTTTCAGAGAGAGAGAGAGAGAACATGAGCAGGGGAGGGACACACACACACACACACACACACACACACAGAGAGAGAGAGAGAGAGAATCCTAAGTGTCATCACAGAGCCCGATGTGGGGCTCCATCTCACAAATCATGAGATCATGACCTGAGCTGAACTCAAGAGTCAGAAGCCTAACCGACTGGCCAACCAGGTGTCCCAAACACATTTTTAAAATAAACATATGAAGCTGGAGGTCTGATTAGCAGTGGCATGAGACAAAGCCACGTGGCAGTGGTAAAGCCAAGTTGGGACTAGAAGCTATGATCTGTGGCCACGGCAGTGCTGCCTGGGAGAGTCCCAGACCCAAGCATGCTGCAGGGCCCCAGCTCAGCTGCCCATCCTTCTAGCTGCAGCCAATGGACGGCTGCCAGTGGAAGGGAGAGGGTGCTGCCAGGGAGGCTGTATGGACAGTCATCCCTCCTCTCCCCATCAGAGACTGATGCAGCACAGAGAACACGGCCCTGTCCCCACTGGCACAGGTAGAAGTTCATCTGTCCCCAGGCTGTGCAAGAATGCTGAGAGGCAATATAGTATATTGTATATATATAGTATATTGGTTAAGCTATAGTATACTATAGTATATAGTATATTGGTTAAGCAACCAGGCTCTGGACCAGATCGCTGGGGGTTAAAGCTCAGCTCTCAGTTACTGCCATGTGATCTTGGGCAAGTCATTTCACTCCTCTGTGCATTATAAAAATTGAGGAAATAGTGGTAGTTTCTTTGCAGTGTTTGGTGAGGATCAAGTGAGTCAACACATGTCAGTTGACTTAGAAGTGTTCCTGGCACATAACAGGAATAAAGATAAGCTATTATAACTATAAAGCCATTTCCCCAAATTGATGTCCTCCTCTGCCTTTCCCATCAGTAAGCATCTGCTCTTTTAATTCCTATATATTTTGGCTGGTTTGTACTTGCTTAACACTAAATCACATGATTTTAGAGTTGTTCCCTAATACGTTTTTGTGAGAATTGTATCTCCTCATGTTAGTGAGTTTTGAAAGCACCTGGGTCACAGAGTCGATGCAAGAAGTGCCCCCAAAGGCATTGTTTTCCTGAACATTTGCTATTTTCTTGCTGCACAGATGAGCTCTTTCCACAAACTGGATATGCATCTTTTGTTTTTTAGGATTGGGATCCTGAGAGAAATAGCTCAACTATAGAGACATCATCTGCTTTACTGTCTGCTGTGGCCCCAGTGGCCAGGGAAGTACTTGGAAAAGAATACAACAGACGCTCAAGAAATAGTTATAGAATGAGATGGAAAGACCCATTTATTATCAGGTGTTATGTAAAGGTGTCATAGGGCTAGTTTCTTCTCTGAAGCTACTAGCTCTCGTTTACTGGGAGAGAGCTAGTAGATCCCCTTTAGGGTAAGTCACACTCTAGATCCTAATGGATACCACCCACTCACAACGTCTTACAATTTTCCTCGCCTTGTGTCCTAGAGAAATAAAATGACCCTATATTTCGAGGGGCAGCTGATGAAATGAATATGGGTGTTGGGACCAGACACATCTGTTTCAAATTCCTGGTCTATCAGCTTGGTGTATAGGAAAATGCACCCCTGGGCCTCACTTTCCTCATTTGTAAAGCAGGGCATAATGCTCTTCTTTTTTGTGGGACATAGTAGACATTCAATGAAGAATGTCCACGTTTTAAAAAGATTTTGTTATTTTGTTTGAGAGAGAGAGAGAGCTCACATGGGCACACAAGCTGGGGCGGGGTGAGGTAGGGGCGGAGGGAGAGAGAGAGGATCTGAGGCAGGCTCCATGCTCCTCACAGCGCGTGACATAGGACTCTATCGTGTGAACTGTGAGATCATGACCTGAGCCAAAATCAAGAGTCGGATGCTCAACCAACGAAGCCGCCCAGGGAGCCCCACGAGTATCCACTTTTATGGGAAAATTGACTCTAGGAATAAAGAGAGGAATTGCATATGTCACTATGATGCCTGTGGCTGTGTGAAGAAGGATGCTGGCTCTGTAAAGATAGCAGGTCTGATTATAACGGGATGATACTCATGCCCTCAGCAGGAGACAGGAAACAAGGCAGTTTCCTTCTGGGAGGAGAGAACACAGAGCCCTTTGCAGCCCTTCACTGGACTGAGAAGAAAGGTGGGGCAATTTTCCTAGCGTGGCTCCAACTGAAACTAGAGGTCAGCAGGTGGCGCTCTACCTTCCTCAGAGAGAGGAAGACTAGACTGTGGATATCCTACCATGTTTCCAGGGCAGTGACCCAGGGAGGAAAAATGGGCTTCTGGTATGGCAAGAACCAGTGTGTATGTTTTTTTGACTATGAGGTTGTAGCTTCAGGTACATGTTGCTGAATGAAAGCACCAAGCTGGTTCTATAAGAAGAAAGGCACCCATCACATATATTTCAATAATAAATTTTAGAAGGAGGAGGAAGTGGAGGAGGAGAAATGCATCCACTCCAACTGTCCACTCCAGGGACCTGGCTCTTTGTGAGGTCACTGTGAAGGCCTTGGGCAAGGAAATCAAATGCCTTGGGCTCACTTTGCAAAAAAGGATAACCATATCAACTTTTACTCCAAGGGCCTGACTTAGTACTGTAAACCTTTCCCCATAAACATTTGAAGGATCACTTCAAACAAAAGGATTAGATTTATGGCCAATGGTGGAACTGAAGACATTATACGAAGGCAAATTTTAGCTCAATATAAGCACTTTCCAGCATTTCAGGCTCTGATATTTGTGCAGACAGTCTGTAAGATGATTATTTTGCAAATATTGTAAGTAGGAGAATAGTAGGTAATGTAGAGGGTGGAGTCAAATGGCCTTTAGGATTCTGTCAACTCAGACTCCATGATTTATTCATGGATTAGTTTAGCCATCAAACACTCAGGGAGGGGCTTCTATGATCCTAAGTCCTAGGCAAGGTATTGGGAGTACAAAAGATGAATAAGGTGTGATGCCTTCGTTAGAGTAGCTATCACTCTGGCGAGAAAGTCAGAATGATAGATCATTACAATATTCTGTGTCACGTGCTGAGACAGAGATATGTCTTATGTCCACACTGCAATAAGGGCATGAAGGAAGAGGCTCATAGTGTGACTTTGTGGTGGTAGGATAGCCATACTGAGGAACACTAGTTGCTTCAAGTTTTGAAGTTTGCATAGAATGCTAGTGGGCAGAAGAGGGAAGGAAACGAGCTTCAAGACACAGGGGCAGCAAGTAGCAGCCAGAGATGGTCCATGGATGCCTCTACAACTGTTCAGCTCCTTAATGAGCTTTGTACCTACAGGAAATAGCATGTTCCCCAAAAGAGGAGACTATCACGGTGTTGATCACTGGATTAGGTTTGTTAATCTTCTCTCTGTTTAAGGCTATACATTTCCCTAAAGTAGGGCATTTTCTTTGACTCATTTCTTATTTTCCCTTTCTCTTCCTTTTTTAAAAAATTAAAGTTTGTTTATTTATTTTGAGAGAGAGAAAGAGTGAGTGTGGAAGGGAGGGAGAGAGAGTATCCCAAGAAGGCTCCGTGCTTTCAGTACAGAGCCTATCGTGGGGCTTGAACTCACAAATCCTGAGATCATGACCTGAGCCGAAACCAAGAGTTGGACACTCGACCAACTGAGCCACCCAAGTGATCCTCTTTCTCTTCTCTCTTTTTTAAAAAAAAATTTTTTAATGTCTATTTATTTTTGAAATAGAGTATGAGCAAGGGAGGAGAAGAAAGAGGGGGACACAGAATTCGAAGCAGGTTCCAGGCTCCATGATGTCAGTACAAACCTGATGTAGGGCTTGAACTCACAAACTGTGTGATCATGACCTGAGCTGAATGAAGTCAGACGCTTAATCGACTGAACCACCCAGGTGCCCTCCTTCTCTTATTTTCTATAGTGAGTGACACACTTGGTCTGTACTAGTAGTTGCATAAAATACTTGGCAATGAGTTGATTTCCTGGTGGGTAAAATGAATAAATTTATCATCATACATCCTTTTTAATAAAATAATTAATTGAGCAAATATTTACTGGGACCTAATATCAGAACACAAGGCTGGGCCTGCCATTCCCCAAATGGTGTGCAGAGGTTGCTGTGAATTATTTTAAAATATCCAGGAAAGTACATGTTTGTTGAATACTGAGCAAAGCTAATGGATAGTTGGGTTGTGTTAGGGCTGTGTTACTTTAAACGATGTCATATTTTTGCAAAGCTGGGTTTTTGGCAGTTGCAAAGTTTAAAAAAACAAGTACTACACAGAAAGTGCTTGGGTATTAGCATGAGTGCATAGTGATACAATACCCTTTTTTAAAATGTTTATTTTATTTTTGAGAGAGAGCATACGTGCACGCGTGCGTGCTCACATGAGTGGGGGAGGGGCAGAAAAAGAAGGGGACAGAGGATCCGAAGCAGGCTCTGTGCTGACAGCAGACAGCCTGATGTGGGGCTCAGACTCATGAACCATGAGATCATGACCTGAGCTGAAGTCAGACCCTTAACTGACTGAACCATCCAGGTACCCTGTGATATAATATCCTTAAGTGGGCTATACATTTCAACATTAATATGAGATAGTAGACTTAGCTGGAGGGATGGCAGTTAGGGGAGGGGGTGAGGGTGTCTACTTAGCCCCATAGAACAAATGAGCATAAACTGGTAAGAAAATGAAGTCAGAGCAGTCCCGCCGAGCTCTGTGATTCCTATGCAGTCCCTGGTTCTGTGATTCCTATATTCCAACACCTGTTTCTCGCTTCCTCAAGCCCATTCTAACTACATAAGAAAAATTCGGCTAGGATTTAAATTTATTTCGTCAGTTACAAGGCAACAGAGGTTCCCTAAGCTGGAGGAGAAATGAAGAAATATTGAAAGACTGAGACTCAGTTTCACCGTCTTTAAGTCAGATGACATTAAGCTGGATATCTATGAAAGAATTCCAAACCCTTTGAAAATTACAGAATTCATCCAGGACTGAGATGAACAAGAGAGATCTGACAATAGAAACTCAGAAACTTTCTCAGAATGCATAGAATGGAGCACTTTTAACAACGGGGAAAAAGGACAACACACTATTTCTTCACTGGGTTGTTTGTTTTCCAGGTGTGGAGTTTGGTGAGTTCCTTATAGATTTTGGATATTAACCCTTTATCTGATATGTCATTTGCAACTATTTCCCATTCCATTGGTTGCCTATTAGTTTTGTGGGTTGTCTCCTTTGCTGTGCAGAAGCTTTTAATCTTGATGAGGTCCCAATAGTTTATTTTTGCTCTTGATTCCCTTGCTTTTGGGGATGTGTCAAGTAAAAAGTTGCTGCGGTGGAGAAGATATGAACAGACACTTCTCCAAAGAGGACGTCCAGATGGCCAAAAAACACATGAAACGATGCTCAGCATCCCTCCTCATCAGGGAACTACAAATCAAAACCACACTGAGATACCACCTCACGCCAGTCAGAGTGGCTAAAATGAGCAAATCAGAGAACTCTAGATGCTGGCGAGGATGTGGAGAAACAGGCACCCTCCTACACTGTTGGTGGGAATGTAAACTGGTGCAGCCCCTCTGGAAAACAGTGTGGAAGTTCCTCAGGAAACTAACACTAGAACTCCCCTATGACCCAGCAATAGCACAGAAATGCTGAGGCATAGGAGCACATGTACCCCAACGTTCATAGCAGCACTCTCCACAATAGCTAAAACATGGAAAGAGCCTAAGTGCCCATCAATGGATGAATGGATCAAGAAGATGTGGTTTATCTATACCATGGAATACTACATGGCAATGAGAAACAAGGAAATCTGGCCATGTGTAGCCACATGGATGGACCTTGAGGGTGTTATGCTGAGTGAAATAAGTCAGGCAGAGAAGGACAAATATCATATGTTTGCACGTATAGGAGGATTAGGAGGAACTTAACGGAGGACCGTGGGGGAGAAGAAGGGGAGAAATGATGGGGGAAGGGAGAGAGGCAAGCCATGAGAGACTCTTGAATGCTGAGAACAAACTGAGGACTCATGCGTGTGTGTGTCGGGGGGAGGGGGGAGATGGGCATGGAGGAGGGCACTTGTGGGGTTGGGCACTGGGTGTTATATGGAAACCAACTTGACAATAAACTATTTGTAAAAAAAAAAAAAAAAAGGACAACACACTAGCACAGATTAGATGCCAGAGGGGGGTTTCTTATCTTTCCCACCTTGTGCGAAATGGGAGGTGATTCTGTCCTGAAGCACAATACAAAACAGAAAAATTCTGGGCCCCACCTCCCTAATTCAAAGAAACCGGAGATTGTATCTGGTTACTTACTTCATGTATTTACTTTAATGTACTTGGAATCCCGACAGTCCCCACCACAGTTTGGACTCCAGAGCTCACAGAAACTGAAATGGATAAGGACGAGCCAGTGTTGGCCTAGCAGGGCCAGCACACTGAATAAACTGGGTCTAAGAGATAAGAAATGTTATGCAGAATTTGGGACCTAAGGTCAGTCATTGTTAACTTGATTAATGGTAATAATCATGCTAAGAGAAAAACATTGCCTGGTGCGTGATATGCCCGTAAGGCTCACACTTGACCCTGCAAAATAGAAAGTAACTTAGGGAGTCACAGTGGTATCTTCTCTGCTCATCAATTTCACTCTTCAAAGGGAGAAAATAAAGTAAGACAATCATGTCAATGGCTGCTATACCAAAGATTCACTTTTAAAATTTTGATGCATTTCACATTATTTTTATTTATTTGTTATTATTATTTTTAATGTTTATGTATTTAGTTTTGAGAGAGAGAAAGAGAGCAAGCAGGGAAGGGATGGGAAGGGGGGGAGACAGAATCCCAAGCAGCCTCCATGCTGTCAGCACAGAGCCCAGTGTGGGAGTAGAACTCACGAACCATGAGCTCATGACCTGAGCAGAAACCAAGAGTCGGACGCTTAGCCAACTGAGTCACCCAAGTGCCCCTCACATAGTTATTTTTAAACCATACATCACCCACATTGTTAAATTCATTTTTTAAAGCCTTTTTAAGTACAGATGATTGCCCAGACATTTGGGAAATAGAACAAATATGTGAACATATCATGACCTTTGGAGTCACAGGTCCTGGGTTCAAGTACTATCTTCACTAGTTATTATCAGAATAATCTCGGGAAAATTATATAACTTTTTAAAGCTTTAGTTTACTCAGTTAAAATAAATATAATATGCCCTTAAGGCATAATAATACCTAGCTCAGATGGTTGTGGTGGGGATTAGATGGGGATAATTCTTGCAGAGAGTCTTGTACATCGTAAACATTGGGTGGCTGCAATGAAGGTGATAATGACATCATTGCCAGGTCAGATAAAGTGTCTCGATTATTGACTTATAATATTGAAATTACTCCCACAGACACTGAGAGTAAACATCAGGACAGATTGGTAAGATTGAAGCAGAGGGAAGGTTCTGGAAGAATAAATCTCTTTTTCTTGATTTTCATTATGGTATAACCACACACTTTAGTTCTGTATCTAGAGGGCCTTGTGTATCACCCAGTCTGTTGCTGGCTCATTCAGTTTGCCTTTGCTCTGGCTAATTTAAGACTCGGCATGGAGACAGTGTTGTTAGCTGTGTTGAGTTCCTGCAGCTGTGAAGATGATATTTGAATTATTTCAAAGCTTAGTTTTTACCCAGAAAGTAAGCCTTCAAAATTATTATTAGTTCAAGAATGGTTTTAAAAACTGGAGTATCTTTGACATTGAGTCAGGGACACCTTGAGAACTAGGGCCACAATTAGTGTTCCAAACCCCAGTATTGAGGCACTTACCTTCCCCCCCCCAAGTTTAATTAAGTTCTAATTAATTCACATATACTGTAATATTGGTTTTAGGAGTAAAATTTAGTGATTCATCACTTATATACAAGACCCACTGCTAATCATAACAAGTGCCCTCCTTAATGCCCATTACCCATTTCGTCCACCCCCCTTCCACCTCCCTCCATCAGCCCCTCAGTTTGTTCTCTATCATTAAAACTGTCTTATGGTTAGGGGCACCTGGATGGCTCAGTCAGTTAAGCTTCTGACTTTGGATCAGGTCATGATCCCGTGTTTTGTGGGTTCAAGCCCCACATCATGCTCTGGGATGACAGCTCAGAGCCTGGAGCCTGCTTTGGACTCTGTGTCTCCCTCTCCCTCTGCCTCTCCCTGCTTGCACTCTGTCTCTTTCTATCTCAAAAATAAATAAGCATTAAGAACAAAAAGACTGTCTTATGGTTTGCTTCTCTCTTTCTTTTTCCCCCTCTTCTCATATGTTCATCTGTTTCGTTTCCTAAATTTCACATATGACCGAAATCATATATTTGTCTAGCTCCATCTGCATCATTGTAAATGGCGAGATTTCGTTCTTTAAAAAAAAAATGTTTATTTACTTTTGAGGGAGAGAAAAAGGGGGGGAAGGCACAGAGAGAGGGGGACAGAGGATCTGAAGCTGGCTCAGTGCTGATGGCAAAAAGAGCAATGCAGGGCTTGAACTCACAAACCATGAGATCATGATCTGAGCTGAAGTCAGATGCTTCACCAACTGAGCCACCCAGGTGCCGTAAGATTTCGTTCTTTTTCATGACTGAGTAATATTTCTCTCTCTCTCTCTCTCTCTGTGTGTGTGTGTGTGTGTGTGTGTGTGTGTGTGTGTAGCGGTAACTGGCTTTCAGTGACATCTTTACTTTCTGCCATTTTTAGGGCTAAATTAGCTGTGCTTGAGGCCATGGAATGGAGAAAGCTATCCAGGCCCTTTTTTTTGAACCCTAAGAAACCAGATTGGTAGACAATAATGCTTTTTAGGAAATATTTTGGACGTTCTGCCTTCTGGGTGCATGGTAGGGTAGAACTTCTTGGTCTCTTAGTGTTTGGCTGGGAACATGTGACTAGTTCTGGTAGGTGAACTGTGAGCCAAAGTGACATATGTCCTTTCTGGGCTCAGAGATGTTAATTGCAAGAGCACATTCTTTTCCTTCACTATGGCAATAGCTACTTTCAACTGGTCTGTTCCATTAGCCTGAATATCTGGGGGACTATATGAGCAAAGCCTGGCCCCTAGTGGCTACATAACATGAAAGAGGAAGACTCTGTCTTATTTCAAGATTTTGAGATTTGGGGATTGGTTGGTAGTGTACCATACCTAGCTTCTACTGATGGATGCACTAGAGGGATGTTTCTGGCTTCTTCACTGTATTTCTAAATCATCTTCTGAAGCCTCCCCATCTTTCCTCCCCAACCTGCTCTGATGTAGAACTAGAGCCAGAAAATCCCAGAGTTGAAAGAGAATAGAATTTACTTAGCTTTAGTTCAGGTTGTAAATTAGACCCACCCGTGCAATTTTTTTCTTTCTCTCTCTAAAAATGAAAGTTAAGACAACCACAAATGCCTACTCCTCATTGCTCCCACTCCCCCAGAAGAAAACATCAAGAGGCTCCACAGGTGTCTTTCTTGATGGTAATTGATTGGTTGATTGATTGATATTCTTAAGAGTGGGTAATTCCCTATGTCCCTTTTGTGTTGAGGTTATTATTTTTCTTTTTGTGAGAACACACCCGCAGAATAGTAGTACTGAAAGGGCAGGTGGAGAAGGTGCCATGCCTACTGAAGGTCAAGTATTTAACGTGGAATGGGTCTTTTCTCTGCCAACACTGGTGAATTGGTGACTCAAGTCTCCACCATGTAAGAACCAGAACAAAGGGCAACTACTTTTTCAGACTTCCCTTAAATGTCTTTGCAGCTCGATGGGAATTTGGAGGAGAAAGTCTGCAGTAGTGAGTTAGAAACTGTCATCTCACGAGAGGGTCTATCCTATAACTGCTCAAGGAGTTTGTAGTTAATGGGAACTAGTTTCATGGTGACATATTTAGAACAATATAGTGGGATGAAGGGCAATCATCCTTGTTGGCCTAACACACTAGGTTGTGGTGACGATTGGGTGAGATAATTGTTATGAAAGTGCTTTATAAGTGCTCCAGAAGTCAACCATCTAAACCTCCAGAGTTGGCATTGGCTTTTCTTGTTCATCTTGGTATTCTCAGACAGCATGATGCCTGACATAGGGTGGACACTTAACATCCACTCAGTGAATGAACCATGCTTGCCCAATGATGTTATGAGTGCTATAGGCATAAGGACTCTAAGTGGGGTCTTCTGTGGTTTTACACATTTTTTTCCCCTAAGGCTTAGGTGACCTGAGAACTTATTTGAAATATAATATATGTACCTTGCATAACAGATGGAGGTCACCCTGTCCCTAGTCACATGTCCCCAGTGTCATGATCTTCCACAGATTTCTGCTTCCTTTCTGCCTTCTCTCTGCCTGCATTAACCCTGACTATGCTGTTACTGTTCTGTCCTATACCAGTGTAAGTACAGAGCTTAACTCACGTATTCCACAAAGAGCCCACCTCCACCAGAATTGCTGTGTTTAATGACCTTACCGAATTTTCAGGGAGAGGTTACACTGCACCTTCCATCACATTCTGCTATCTCACTGGCTCTATTCTTCCCTTTTGCTCATATTTTCTTTCCTTCCTTCCTCTTTTCAGTAACTTGAACATTTCTTTTTTCTCCTGAAGAACCCCATTCTGCCCCAAACCTCAAGTCACTCTTTCTTCCCCCCAGACACTTGTGCAGATGTATCTATTTTTCAAACAGATGCAACTCCCATTTTCATTCAGATTCCTTAATATCTAAATTAATATAATATTTATTAACATAGACATCAGTACACTTTTATATCCTCTTATTAGACGTACACATATGAAGAGACCTGACCCCTCTTTTATGTTCAGATGAGAAAACTAAGCCCCAGAAAGCTGAGATGAGTTTTCTAAGGACTACAAAAGTAATGCAAGAGTAGAAGGCAAGAGCATAAGCATTGTCACAGAATGCAAACAAAGTGGTTTGGTAATAGTGAGGCAGAGGAGAGTATTCTGGTGGAGGGACTGAGGAAACTTGACGGGAAGCACCATTTGAACTGGCGCTTCAGGGAGGGTGTATCTCAGCTGTTGGGGGCTGGAAGGCCATAGTGGATAGTGGAAGCAGACCTTTTAGACCAGTGAGGTGGTGGTTCGGTGGAGAGCAGGTATGGGGGCATACTGGTGGGAGGTAAGGCTGGAAAGTAGGTTCCAGCTAACGTGGAGAATCCTGACTGACAAAGGAGGTGATGAGGAGCCACTCACAGGTGTCTGAGAAAGGAGCACAGTGTCAGCAGGAAAGGAAGACCCTGCAGTACCCCTGTGTTGGTGTCCTCTCACACACCTTCAGGTCTGGGCTTTGGGCAAACTGGAAGCTTTGGATTAAGGGGAAGACACCCTTATGTCTTAAAGTTGGCCATGGAGAAAACAGATAACTAAGGTACATTGATTTAAAACCTATAATTTGAGGGGCGCCTGGGTGGCTTAGTCGGTTGAGCGTCCGACTTTTCTCATGGTTCGTGGGTTCGAGCCCCGCGTCGGGCTCTGTGCTGACTGCCAGCTCAGAGCCTGGAGCCTGTTTCAGTCTATGACTCCCTTTCTCTCTGACCCTCCCCTGCTCACGCTGTCTCTCTCTCTCTCCTAGAAATAAATAAAACATTAAAAAAACCCTATAATTTGATTAATTAAAAAAACCCCAAAAACAATGTTATGAACCTGAGCACGTGCTTCATGGATCTCTAACGACAGGCTGCATAATTGACCCAGGTGCTTTCGCTGCTGTACCCGAGACACATTGCTGTACTTGTGCTCAGACACCTTTCCATGAGTTGCTGTCAGCCAGACAGAGTGTGGCAGAGAGACTGCAGCAGATCGCATGGCATAGTCAGGGTTCTTCAATGGCTGGAGGGCTCCCCAGGGGCTCTGCTACATCTTTGCACAGCAGTCAGGGAGGCTTCTACCCAAGGCTCCTTCCCTCCCTCTGTCATTCAGAGTCACACCTGCATTGCTCTCTGATAACTCTTCCAGAGAGAGAGACAGAGCGGGCAAGAAGAGGGAGGGGCAGAGAAAGAGGGGTACAGAGGATCCGAAGCAGGCTCTGCACTGACAGCAGAGATCCTGATGTGGGGCTTGAACTCATGAACCCTGAGGCCATGATTTGAGCCGAAGTCAGATCCTTAACCAACTGAGCCACCCAGGTGCCCCCCCAGAAACCTTTTTTAAAAAGTCTCATTGACCCATAATCTGGTCATAAGGCAGAATGGACAGGAAAGTGAGTTATGTTCTGTGTAAACATATTCTGCCTCCAGGAAATAGCCAATAGCTCTGCACTGGGGGTTGTGGGTCCTTAGCGGCATCTTCCAGGGTGAAGGGATGTTATAACGAAGGACTTTTCCTTTGCCATCTTCACTGTAACACGAAAGCTGGATTCTTGCTGGGTTAAGCCTTTGAAATTTTGTTAAATGTCATGGCCCAAGAGTTTTTAAAATATCTTAATTTTTTTGTTAAGAGCAAATGGGACATACTTGGATTTTGCTAGGAAAAACCAAGTAGCTATCATTGAGAGAAGGGCAGTTCAAATGACAGGATAGTAAATGGACCATCACAGGGAGAGATTTAGGAGGAGGGTGGTAACCAGTTAATATTCTTTATAGGAGAAGAACATTGTAGACTGTAACAAGAAGCACCAGGGCTGATCTGAAGGGAGGATTGGACTCTGAGGAGTGGAGAAAGTCAGGGAATAATCTTGGAAAGTAGTTTTTTTTGGTGGTTGTTTTTTTGAGACACCTCAAGCCAATGGTTTTTAAATTTAATGTGCACAAAAATCTTCTAGTGAGTTTGTTAAGACTGAAGATTCTAGAGGCTCCTGGGTGGGTCAGTCGGTTAAGTGTCTGGCTTCGCTCAGGTCATGATCTCGCAGTTTGTGGGTTCGAGCCCCGCGTGGGGCTCTGTACTGACAGCTCAAAGCCTGGAGCCTGCTTCTGATTCTGTGTCTCCCTCTCTCTCTGCCCCTTCCCCACTCATGCTCTGTCTCAAAAATAAAGAAGCGTTAAATTTTTTTTTAAAGAAACACTGAAGATTCCAGCAGGTCTGAATTTTGCATATTTAAGAATCTGTACTTTTTTTTTTTTTTACTTTTTATTTAAACTTTAGTTAATTAACATTCTTGCAATATGGGTTTCAGGAGTAGAATCCAGTGATTCATCACTTCCATAACACCCAGACTCATTATAACAAAGGCTCTTCTAATACCCATCACCCATCTAGCCCAAACCCCCCATCAACCCTCAGATTGCTTTCTATTGTTAAGAGTCTCTTGTGGTTTGTTTTCCTCTAATATCCTCCCTCCATGTGTTCATCGTTTTGTTTCCTAAATCCCACCTATGAGTGAAATCATACGGTATTTTTCTCTTACTGACTTATTTCGCTTAGCATAGTACACTCTAACTCCATCCATGTCAATGCAAAATGCAAGATTTCATTCTTTTTGATAGCTGATTAATATCTTCTTTATCCATTCATCAACTGGTGGACAAGGTCAAAGAGGATGCTGCCTGTGTTCTTCTCTAGGATTTTGTTGGTTTCCTGTCTCTGATTTAGGTTTTTCATCATTTTGTATTTATTTTTGTGTATGGTACAAGTTTCATTCTTCTGCATATCACCATCCTGTTTTCCCAACACCTTTTGTTGAAGAGACTATTTTCTTTTCATCAGATATTCTTTCCTGCTTTGTCAAAGATTAGTTGACCATATAGTTGTGGGCCCACTTCTGAGTTCTCTATTCTGTTCCATTGATCTATGTGTCTGTTTTTGTGCCAGTACCATATTGTCCTGATGACTACAGCTTTGTAATATTGTTTGAAATTGGGAATCGTGATGCCTCCAGTTTTGTTTTGCTTTTTATGAATTGCTTTGGCTATTTGGAGACTTTTGCGGTTCCATACAAATTTTAAGAGTGTTTGTTTCAGCTCTGATAAAAATGCTGGTGGTATTTTGATGGAGATTGCATTAAATGTGTAGATTGCTTTGGGTAGTACTTTTTTTTAATTTTAGAGAATGACAGAGCCCACAAGCAGGACAAGAGACAGAGGGGGAGAGAGAGAGAGAGAGAGAGAGAGAGAGAGAATCCTAAGAAGGCTCCACACTCAGCATTGATTTCACAGTCCATGAGTTCAAGCCCTGTATCAGGCTCTGTGCTGACATCTGGAAGCCTGACACCTGCTTCAGGTTCTGTGTCTCCCTCTTTCTCTTCCTCTCCCCCACTCATGTTCTGTCTCTGTCTCTCTCTGACACATAAATAATAAACATTAAAAAGAATTTAAAAAGTAAAATGAATCTCTTGTAGGCAGCATATAGATTTTTTTAAAAATCCATTCTGATACATTGTGTCTTTTGAGCATTTAGTCCATTCATATTCCGAGTGATTGCTGAAAGATAAGAATTTAGTGCTACTGTGTTACCTGTAAAGTTGGTGTTTTTTGTGATGTTCTCTGGTCCTTTCTAGTCTTTGTTGCTTTTGGTCTTTTTTTCCCTCTACTCAACGAGTTCCCCTTAAAATCTTTTACAAGGCTGGGGGCGCCTGGGTAGCTCAGTCGGTTGAGCATCCGACTTCGGCTCAGGTCATGATCTCACAGTTCGTGGGTTCGAGCCCCACGTCGGGCTCTGTGCTGACTGCCAGCTCAGAGGCGGGAGCTGGTTTTGGATTCTGTATCTCCCTCTCTCTCTGACCCTCCCCGCTCATGCTGTCTCTCTCTCTCTCTCTCTCTCTCTCTCTCTCTCAGAAATAAATAAAACATTAAAAATTAAAAGAAAAAAATCTTTTACAAGGCTGGTTTGGTTGTTACAAACTCCTTTATTTTTTATTTAATTTTAATTTTAATTTTTTTGTCTGGGAAACTCTTTATCTCTCTTCCTATTTTGAATGACAGGTTTGCTGGGAAAGAATTCTGGGCTGCACATTTTTCCCATTCAGCACGTTGAATATATCCTACCATTCCCTTCTTGCCTGCCAAGATTCTGTGGACAGATCTGCAGTGAACCTGATCTATCTCCCCTTGTAGGTTAAGAACTATTTTCCCTTGCTGCTTTCAGGATTCTTTCCTTGTCTGTGTATTTTGTAAATGTGATTAGGATATACCTTGGCGATGGTTGGCTTTTGATGACTTGAATGGGAATTCTTTCTGCTTCTTGGATTATGATGTCTGTCCTTTCCCAGATTAGGAAAGTTTTAGTGATAATTTGTTTGAATAACCTTCTGTCCCCTTTTCTCTCTCTTGATATTTTTGGACTCCTATGAAACAAATGTTATTCCATTTAACAAGTTGCTGAGTTCCCTAAGACTGCCTTCATGGTTGATTACCTTTGTTTTCTTCTTTTCAGTACCATTCTTTTCCATAATTTTATCTTCTATGTCACTGATTCACTCCTCTGTTTCATCCATCCTTGTTTTTATGACCTCTTTATGGGTTTGCATTTTCAGTTAGAGCATTTTTAATTTTAGCCTGACTAGATTTTAGTTCTTTTATCTCTGAAGAAAGGGATTCTCTAGTGTTTTCTATGCTTTTTTCCAGCCCATCTATTATCCTTATAATCATTGTTTTAAATTATAGTTCAGACATCTTATATCTGTATTGGTTAAATCTCTGGCCATGAGATCCATTTCTTGTTCCTTCTTTTGGGATGAATTTTCTATTTCATTGTTTTGTCTAGAAAAGAAAGAAAGAAAACAAAACCAAAAAAAAAAAAAAAAAACCAAGGAAAAAAAGTAAAAAATCTAGATCCTGACTGTGTTTTGGTCTGCTTTTTGAAAGAATCTATATTGCCCCCACCCTCCCCCCCCAAAATAGGTACATAAAATAAAATTAAAGGAAAAGAAACAAAAAATTTAAATATATAAATAAAAATTAAAATAATAATAATACATAACTAGAGGAATTAAAAGAATAAGAATATAAGTGAAAAAAATAATAAAATAGAGAATAAAAATAAAAAGGAAGTGAGATCCTACTTCCCCTAGAATTGAAGCTTGCAGCACAGTATGATCAGTAGACTTGATGTGAGTGAGTTGCTTGTGTTGGTCTTTTGGGGGAGAGGACTGCTGTGCTTATTCTCATTCTGTCTTGTTTCAGTAGAAATGCATCTCCTCCAAGGCACAGGGTGGGAGAGGCTTGGTGTAAGTAACTTAGGCCTCCACCAAGTGGTGCCGAATGCTCCCTGAAGACTTTCCGTGCTGATGGATGGGATGAATATGGTGATGCCCCATTCTTTAGCCCTGGAGCTGAAAGTTCGTGCCCCCCACTCTTCGGGGGAACCCTCACAGAAGAGCAATCAGTCACCTCTCTTGTGTCCCTGCCCATGTTTGGGCTTTTTTTTTTTTTTTCCCCAAATCTCAGGCGCATGACTGAGTTTCAAAACTCCAAATTTTGGGAACATTTGCAGCTTGGACCAGTGCTGTTCCTCTGGGGGCAGGGCCTTGCCACACTTGCTGTTTGCCAGCCTGTGCTAGGAAGGTGATCGCATGATCATGCAGTGGTTCAGAGTTTATGACAAAACAGAGCAGAAAACTGGCACCCTAGCTAGCTGACCTCAGCAGAGTCCCTGCTCCTATGCCTGGGAACAGCACAGTGAGTTAGAGCCACCCATTCTTTTTGTGACCCAGGGGATCCTCAGTTCATACTGTCACTCTTGGGACTTTGCTCTATTTTGCCACCTGAACACCTTTAAGTCAGGCATGTCCCTCATGGTAGTGAACATCTAAAAATTCAGATTTTGTTCTCTGCTGCTTATAATACTTTGTGGTAGTCTCCATGAGCAGGGCTGTCTCCCCACTGGTGTATCTCCAGTTATATCTCTCCCAAATCAACTCTCAACACCCCCTACCTTCCAAAATGTGGTGGCTTTTCTACTTGTAGACTTCCAGCTTTGTTCTCTCAGACCTCCAATTGATCTCTTGAGTATTTGGAATGATTTGATAACTATCTAGCTGTGTTAGAAGGCTGAATCAAGCTTAGGGTCCCTCTATTTCCCTGTCATCTTAACTCCTCCTCCAAAAGCCCGCAATTCTATAAACTCCCTGAGATAGTCTGTGGGTTGTAGTTTGGAACAAACTATCCTAGGTGGTTTGTCTGGGATAGTTTCCTGTTTCAGGATGTATAGAGGCAGAAGAATAAACTCGGATGAATATTCCTTAGTCAATCTCAGACTCTGGAAATAAACTATGTTTTAAAAAATATTTCAGAATAAGGGCACATGGGTGGCTCAGTCGGTTGTGTCTGACTTCAGCTCAGGTCATGATCTCATGGTTTGTGAGTTCGAGCCCTGCGTCAGGCTCTATGCTGACAGCTCAGAGCCTGGAGCCTGCTTTGGATTCTGTCTCCCTCTCTCTCTGTCCCTTTCCCACTTATGCTCTCTCTCTCTCTCTCTCAAAAACAAAGAAACATTAAAAAAAAGAATTAAAATCTCAGAATATTAGGAAAGATTTCAAGAGATCATCCTCTTTCTAAAATTTTCAAGGTTATACATTTAATAATAATTTTGTCCTAATGGAGCTATTTTCACCACATAAAACCTCCCGCTATATCTCAATACCAAATTGTTAAATATCAGTGTGACACTTGTTCTTCAATTTATTCCAATGTAAAAGTAAGATAATAACCATAGTTACTTCCCTGGTAGTGGTAGTGATGAATGAGGCAAGTTATGAAAAATAATGGCAATGAAGAAATTGGCAAACTTTCTCTGTAAAGGGCCAGATAGTAAACATTTTAGTGTTCGTAAGTCACATTGTCTCTATCACAACTGCTCAACTCTGCCATTGTAGCTTGCTAGTGCCCACAGACCATAAATGTATGTGTGACTGTGTTCCAATAAAACTTTATTTATAGAAATAGGTAGTGCACAGGATTTAACCCACAGGAAGTAGTTCACCTACTCTTGCTATAAAGGCTTCCTATACCTTCTCTTATTATTAATGATATAATGGCTTGCAAAACAATATATGCAAAACAATCATTTTTTAATCAAGAAGTGTACATACCATCTGCAATTTTTTTCAAAGGAAACTGCTTATAGGAGCAATAAAACAAAAGTTTCATTTAAATGCTGGTGCTATTTCAATGGACTTTAAAGAAATAAAGGTCCCACTGATAGAGATTGCCATTACATTGCTTGAGGCACTTCAGAAATAAATCCAGGCCCAAGTAAAGAACAGTGTCCACAAAGGCTTTGGAAGAGTAAGAAGAGACATTTGCCTAACCCTATAATCTCTAACCTTTTCCTTCTTCAAAAGTTGTTGGTCTGGGTTTAGGTCATAGTTTATCTCCCAAAGTACACTTCATGGAAAGAATGGCTGTTGTGAACAGATAAACTGGATGTTTATTATGTTGCTCAAAGTCCATTGACATTGAATTGCTTGTGTATTTTTTTAGATTTCAGTTCCAAGGAAATGTGTCTCCTAACAAACTGGTATGCTTCCTTTCGTCAGATGACGGAAATTACATATTGTTTCGTTTTATAAAGTTAGAGCTATATACAAGACTCAATCATTATAATGCTTTTCATCTACTTGGGGCATATACTTCTTTGATGCTTATTTTTCAAAATGTCAGTGACTATTTGAAATGTTCTTGTCCATTTCAAATGTCTTTCACTGTTAATTCCTTCAAATGCTTTTTAGATCGAGCCGGACTATAAACCAAATATTATGAATAAAATTAATGGAGGGTTCCTGGATGGTTCAGTTGGTTGAACATCTGACCCTTGATTTCAGCTCAGGTCATGATCTCACAGTTGTGGGACTGAGCCCCACATTGGGCTCCAAGCTAAGCATGGAGCTTGCTTAGGATTCTCTCTCCCCCTATTCCTCTTCTTCCCCACTTGTATCCTCTCCCTCTCTCTCAAAATAAAATTAATTGATCATATTTGCAAAAAGAGTGCTATTATCTGTGTTAAATTCCTCCAAAAACAACATATATATGATTATAAATAAAATTAACCTTTAATAAGTACTTTATCATTAATAAAGGTTTTTGTAAATAAGTAGATTCTGCAGAAATGTTATGATCTGCAGTTCTAGAGTCAAGCAAAACTGGGTTCAAATCCCAGCTCCACGACAAGATCAGCTGTGTGGTCTTGGGCACGTTACCCCAATGCTTTGAGTCTCAGTTCCATTATCTGAAAAATGAGTATGATAGCCCCACCCATCTAACAAAAATATGATGAGAATTAAATGAAATTAATACTATAATGTGCATCTAGAACAATGTCTGCTCAATGATAAGTACTAAATATGTATATAGCTATTTTGGCATGTTTATTTTTATTTTTACAGCAGTGTTTATGTCAAAATATTAGAAATGTGGCTATTGGCTTAGCTTTCAACAGGAGGCACTAGAAATCTGTCACATAATTGGTGTCGTTTTTTGAGTCTATCCTCTCATTTTTTGTCTCCAGGATTTTTGAGTGACTCCCCACTAAACAAATGGAGCATGACCTAACATGCAAGGACTTTGTTGCCAAATACAGTCTTGGTAAGAAGACTAGTAAAAGCATCTCGCAGGGGCTTAAATTAGTCACTGTTGAAATTTTCCCATGTTTTAAACCGTGGGGATTGCTTTTCATTCTGTGTGTTTTTGTTGTTTTCATACAACTCTGTTATGTAAAGGCTGGCAGCACTATGTACACAGCCAGTGTTATTTGTTTTTTTTTTTTTTGGAGAGTCTGGTGAACTTGAGGAAAGGGTGGAATGGCAAAGAAATTTCATGATGCCATTTTTGTATTTTACATGGACCTAATTCTGCTAATTCTCTACAACCATATCTCTGTTCCTCTCAACTCTGATACATAGAATCTAGATTTAATATTTTTTCTTTTAGTTTTTTTTTTTTTAAAGAAGAGCTGACTGACAGTAAAGTCAGAATCTTTACTCTGACAGATTAGAACCACTGAAGCTGGAAAAAAAAGGCCAAAACAATAGCAAGAAGTGCCAGGATTTTCAACAAGAAGGGAACTGGGGAATTAGATGAAGCTGTTAGTGCCCGTGTCTTTAAAGGTTTCAGTATCCTCTGTTTCTGGGTGACGATGGCACTTCGGGCTCCTTTCCACTGCCCGGGCCCAGTGAGGCGGTACTGGTAGGAGTTGCAGGGTCCGAAATAAAGCTTCACAGCCAATGTGGGATCTTTAAGCAGGAGAGACAGGAGATCTGGCTTTGCACCTATCTCTGAAGCGAGCTCATCCAAGTAGTCGATGTAATTGGTCTGCAGTGTCTGGCTCTGACTTTTCCCAAACCTTAATGAAGAATATAAAGAGGGCAGATTCACAAAATGTTATAAATTACATAAGGACTAAGTAGATGTCTGATAGCTGTTGAAAGAAAGAAGGGATGAGTGAATGAATAAATGAGTTTTGAATAAATCTCCGGTGGAAGGTGTGAGCTTATCCTATGAGAAGGCCCAAATCTCAGATGGAGAGTAGGCCGTGAAAGAAATAGGCATGAAGTTATGGAAGTTCTAGGAAGGTGACAAGGTTTATAAACAAGGTTATTACTTGACCCTTAGTGAGTAGCTTCATTTCTCCAGGCAAGTACAAACTAATCAGGATTGCTGCAAAGATTCATGAAGATGAAAACTGAGCTCAGTGTCTTGCACAGAAAAAAATTCTTAATATTTGCTTGTTAAATTATTAAAGTACTTGGCAAACTTGCTGGCATATAATAGATGCACAGTAAATGTTAGATTAATTAGAATTTGGCCATGAGAAAACCCCTATGTGTGATGTTCTACCAAGTCAACTGTCCAAGGGTGCTTGATCACTATCAAACCCCATTCTACATTTTCACAAAGCATGCTTCTTTGAACTTTCACTTCACACCAACCGCTTTTAAAATTTGTTTGATAGTACACCCCATAGCTAACCTTCAAGAGACACTCAGGCCATCATCACCATCACTGCCTCTCTAACGACAGAGAATGAGCAGCCTGAGAAGATATAGAATTGAACACTGGAATCACACAAAGCTGGAATAAAATTAAGTCCAGGAAAAGTGTCCTGATTTGGTAAAAGGTCTAGCTTTATGTAGCTGGTTCTTCAACTAATAGGTATAAGAATTACTTAAGGAGAACATAGAAATACAGATTTCCAGTCTCATCCAGAGGTTTTGCTTCAGTTGGTCCAGGCCATGACCCAGGAAGTGTTTACGAGACAGCTAGGTGGTTCTAGTGGGTAGTCAGATCGCTATACTTTGAGAAACACTGTTCTATGTAAAGAAGTAGAAACAAATTCTTACAGATCTATTCTTTTTTCACTCCTCTCGATAATGTCTGCCGTCATAGTTCTCTCCGAGGGCAAGGTACACAAACCTAGAAACAAAAGACTGGTTTGAGTAGTGGGTTTGGTTCAATATCCTTATTTATCTAGTAGTTGATTCCTACCATTAAACTCTGGCCATTTACCCCTGTTAGGCCAGTCAGGGCTGCTGTGTTGCTGAACTTTGGGGTGTGCTGCTCTTCTTGAGTGCTATGTGATGCTGCCCATAAGGGGAGCACAGGCTACTGCGTGAACTCTGAGGTGGAGGGAGTAAGGGAAGTGGCTGGAGAAGGAATGTGAGCCTGAAGAACAGGAAGGCTTATGATTTTACATGTAGCAAGATTTGGAAAGAGCTGTTCTATGTTTTATATTGTAACATTCTGAGCATGCCCTTCAAGGCTCCTGTGTCCTGGGCTCTTCTCCAGAAAGAATAATCTCTCACCCCTCTCTGCCTCATATGTCAGATTCTGGAAACAACAAACAGCTGGTAATTCTCCATATCCATCATGCCTCTGTGATCTGGCTCAAGTGATTCCCTTTTCTGCACCTGAGAAACCTGGTCATCTAGGAAGTTTTCCTTGACCACATGCCCTCCTTTATCCCACTCTCTTGCTGCTAAACACTCTTTATCTTCTTCTCATACCCTCCACGCATTCCTCTACCAAAGCATTTGTCTTAGTATGTAGAAATGATCTGTTTAAATTGCTCTCTAGGGGTGCCTGCGTGACTAAATTGAGCATCTGACTCTTGATTTCAGCTCAGGTCATGATTTCAGGGTCATGGAATCAATGGGCTTCATGTTGAGTGTGGAGCCTGCTTAAGATTCTCTCTCCCGCTGCCCCTTTTCCCCAATTGTCTGCTCTCTCTCTCTCTCTCTCTCTCTCTCTCAAATAATAAAAATTATATTGCTTTCTGTTCCACCAGGTTTCAGCAAAAGGCTAAGTATTCAGTGAGTTTTGGTTGAGCCGAATTAAACTCTGGGGTCAGGGAGGAATGCAAGAGGCTATAAAGATACTTAGAAATTTTCAAGACCTTTAATAACTTTGTAAGGATCTGTGAGATTGAATTTCTTAATGTATTAAGAGTTAATTTGGAGCTGATGTGCAGAAGACCATGGGTCTTTTGATTTGCATGTATTCAGAGGAATTTATAAACATCATCTAGGTAAAACCAGGAGTCTTAGATCTTTTCCTTCTCACCTATTCTCTCATGATTCCAGGAAAGGATAATACATACTCAGCTTCATGACAATTGAAATTCTCTGAACTTTCTAATATTTTAAAAAGGATAATTGCAGATCTTTATTATTATTCTATCTCTGTATTTGTTACTTTGAAAATTCTCCACTTTTTTTTTTTTTTACAAATAGTTCATTGTCAAATTAGTTTCCACATAACACCCAGTGCCCAACCCCACAAGTGCCCTCCTCCATGCCCATCACTCCTCCCCCCCACATCCATCAGTCCTCAGTTTTTGTCAGCATTCAAGAGTCTCTCATGGTTTGCCTCTCTCCCTTTCTCCCACCATTTCCGCCCTTCTTCTCCCCCTTGGTCCTCTGTTAAGTTCCTCCTAATCCTCCTATACATGCACACATATGATATTTGTCCTTCTCTGCCTGACTTATTTCGCTCAGCATAACACCCTCAAGGTCCATCCATGTGGCTACACATGGCCAGATTTCATTGTTTCTCATTGCC